>NW_022631595.1:0-49179 GCF_010015895.1 Lontra canadensis
CTGTTTTAGACTGCCCTACAGTATAGAGGCAGTTTTGAGGGGGGGGGCATTCTTGCTATCATTCCTTGTTTGAATCTGTTTTGATTTTCTTTTTTAATAATGAAGCTCTTCTGATCACTGTGGATGTAAGTTAATATGCTTTGGCTTGTGCAGTGCCCTGAGACAACTGGGATCAGTTGTGAATGCAGCACAATATTGTCAGCAGCTGCCTGTTTGAAAATTTAAAGTTAATGAATAAAATAAATTTAAAGTTATTGAATAAAATTACTGAATTTTATACATGTTTCCCTATATAAAACAGGTTGGCAATAATATTACCTATTTCATACAGTAGTTGAAAGGATTAAGAGAGAAATATAAATAAAGAACTCAATAGATGTTAAAAAGAACAAAGTCTACCATTGAGAACTGAGGTTAATTTGCCTTAGCATGAGTACTTATATCTTGTATTTTAACATTTTTGAATCTGTACAGATAACACTGTCCCTTTACAGTTGGAGGTGCCTAAATAATGTTGCTCCTAAGGTTCAGGTAACACAAAATGCAATCTGGTTTATCTCTTTTCAACCCGATTCTGTTGGAATTACTTTTTTAAAATAGAATTATTACTTAGGTCCTGTATATATATTTTTAAGATTTTATTTATTTATTTGACAGAGAGAGAGAGAGAGAGAGAGAGAACAAGCAGAGGGAGCTGCAGAGAGAGGGAGAAGCAGGTTCCCACTGACTAGAGAGCCCAACGTGGGGCTCAATCCCAGGACCTTGGGATCATGACCTGAGCCAAAGGCAGATGTTTAACCTTAACACTGAGCCACCCAGGGACCCCAAGTCCTGTATATTTCCAAGATAACTTTAAAGCATAAATAAATCTTATCAGAAAGCAAAAAGGAGAGCCTTTCTGGTTCAGAAAATTTTAGGATGTTGGGTTGACACTCTTTTGCTCACCATCTGTGACAGACTACAGGATCAGAAAAAGGACGCTGTTTTGGCGTTTGACATAGCTAGTGTTTATTTACATTGGAGAATCCCCCCACATTCATGAAAGCAACATATGAGTTTGAGGTGGGCGTGGCAATTGCAAAGAGAGAAAATCACTGAGGGTGAGGGGTACCTGGGTGGCTCAGGTATGATCTCAGGGTGATGGGATCGAGCCCCAGATCAGGGTCTGTACTCAGTGCAGAGTCTGCTTGTCTCTGTCCCTTCCTCTCAATCCCTCCCCTCCCTCGCATATGTGCTGTATCTCTCTCTCCAAAATAAATAAAAAATCTTTAAAAAAGAAAAAAAAGAATAAGATTTTATATATATATATATATATATATATATATATATATATATATTTTTTTTTTTAGATTATATTTTTAAAAAAATCACTGGTGGTAATTGAGATGAAGTCAGTGAGTTCACCTGTGCTCTTTCATTCTGTTGCACCCACAATGCACTTTTCGCCTCTGGAGTTCGTCTGCCCCCTTCCAAGGTTGTCACTGCCTCTGAGAAGCTTCTTTGAATGCCCCCTCTCACTCCTGGGCTTCTGGCCTCTGTTTATCTTAGAAACCCTTGTCTTGAGTCTGTCTCCCTAGCTAGAATTCAGCTTCCCAGACAGCTGATTCTCTCCTCATTGATATCTCCAGGGCTTGGCTTAGGTGTCCAATATCTATTTGTGGAATCAATGAAAGAAAAATTTATCTAACATTAAGATAAATTGAATGGTAAAACTCTTGATTTTCGTCTCTTTTTAGATGAGATTAATGTACATAAATAATCATGAAACATTATTTTAGAGTTGATTAAAAATTCACAGATAAGCCAAAATTGGCATCTAGCTTGTCCAGCTACAAGTTCTGAAGACCTAAGATCCTCTTAGCATGGCTATAGGGTTCTAGTCCCCTTAGTAGGTGTGTTTCCAGATGTGGCAGAGTGCCTCTTACTGTCTGTGTGTGGGTGGGTGGGCGCGTATGTGTGAGAACAGCACACCTAAAGAATCCTAGGCAGCACTCTGCTCCAGACCCCCAAGTCTAACTCATAGAGGTCAGAGAAGAGAAAGGGAAAGTTCCTTCTCTTTAATAAAAGTAACTGTTATTGATTGGGCTTCCTGTGTGGGGGATATTTTATCAGGTGTTACCTGCATTCACTGATTTCTCACAGCAATCCTGTTGTTATATCCAGCTCACAGTATGAACCTGAGATTTAGAGAGGCCAAGTAACATGCTTGGATCCCAGCGCCCAAGCCCTTAACTGCTCTGATTTTCTTACCACTCACCTCCTTTCCAGGAAAATGGAAGAATAATTCAGAGATGGCAGGTCTGGGGACTCATGACCCTCTCTTTCTCCTCAAAGCACAGGCTGAAGGAGTCAAATGGGCAAGTGTGTCCTTCCTCACTGTCCTTCCTCCTCAAGCTCAAGAAAAGCTGAACTCTGAGCATTAGGAGTTATGTCCTGTTATTGTCCCGTTGTTGTCTCATAACTCAGAGGAGAGCCATCACACACCTCCTGAACGTGGGTCGGCTGCAAGTTGCAGGTGAAAATGAAGCAAACAGCACACAAGTACAACCCCGAACTTGTAGGAAGGGCTAGTTCCCGTGGACTTGAATTCTTCTCTTTTTGATGGATTGTGTGAATTACATGTGAATTAAATCCATTGAGTACCACGTGCTAAAGTTCCAGGCAAGGAGAAATGAGCTGTGTGGTAATTGAGAATGAAGCTAAGGAAGAAAATTTTATTGTTAATCAAGGGCTTAATTGCCTCTGGGACATTTTAAATAAATGCCATGCCGTACTTAAGCAATATTCTGTAAGCGAGATGCAAAAATTCTTTAATTAAACCATCGTGGGTATTCCCTGATTGAAATATCTGTCTTTATCTTCATAGTTAAGCCTTCATGATTCATGTAACAACTCAATCAGGGATTGAGTAAATTAAGGGCTCCTTGAAAGAACAGATCAATTGGATAAAATTGATTGAAATTATTTCTGGGACAGTCTTCCTTGTACTTACTTGTATTGACCAGAGCACATGTTTGGTGTATTTGCTATTTAGTGGTCTTGTAGAGGAAGCTGTTTTTCAGCCTGCAGGAGACAGATTGTGGCTCTTGCATAGTACAGCACAGACAGTTCTTAGAATTCATCCGAGAAATGGAACAAATGTAAGGGTTTCTTGGCCACAGAGAAACCCAGTGATAATGGCCATCAATTAACCAGTAAGGAAGTTGATAAGTAAGTCGGTCAGCAAACATGAATGCGGCTACATACACGGCCTTGCGCTGGATGCTGATAAACTCATGTCAGCGTCCACGAGCCAGAGGGCTGAGTTCTTACCGCTCATTGAACAGACTCAGATTCAGAAACAGACTAAGGAGATTTGCAGGCTCTCTCATTGTACATGGGAAAAACAAAAAATGAAACTTAGGTTTTCAAACGTTTTGACTTCCTAGATTGTTCCCTTTGAGTGGCAGAAGCAGTTGAATGGAGCTTGGTAGAGTCTTGTGAAAAGAAGGGAGTGCGGGCCTGCACCTGGGACGGGGGTAGGGAAGGAGCCACCAGCACATCTGTCATTGTCCCACTTTGTGTTCTCTTCTAGTTGGACACTCACCTGCAGCTCTCATTGTGTCATTAGTAGAAGTCTTTGTGAGAATTCAGAAAGTACACAAGAGTGTCCATCAGTGGCATTTTAAAAATTTAGTAATGGTTTGTTTTGCCAAGCTAACACTGATTTCATTTAATTCTTAAAAAGAGAAAAATTACCATCTGAAATTACCAAAATCTTTAAACATATGATTGTTCTATTTATTTATTTATTAGTGCAACCTTGGGGACGGGCAGAGGGACAGAGAGAGAGAATCTCAAGCAGACACTGTGTTGGAGCACAGAGCCCAGTGCGTGGCTTGATCTCACAACCTTCAAGTCATGACCTGGGCCAAAATCAGGAGTCGGACGCTCAATGGATTGAGCCACCCAGGTGCCCCTGATCACTTCTGTTTTTAAATTTTTATTTATGTTGAGTAATGAGCAGATAACCTAAATAAGTATTTTGTAGAAGGGGTTCATACTGAAATTACTACCTTCTTTTTTTAGGGTTCTTGATATAAAACAACTGAGCCTTTTAAAGTGGTTTCATTTTCCAGTAAACACACTTACAGACATACTTTATGAACAGAGTACTTGAAAAAAGGAAATCAGAGAAGGAAGGAAAAATCTTGAAGTCATATTTCCATAAAGGCTCTGTGATGTTCGACACGTGTTGGCCAATTCAAGCCAGGCTAAAAAAGACAGGTTAGATTTATCTTGCTGTCCTGGGACCACACTGGCCAGTGTGTCCCTTGAAAAGCCTCTCTTCCTTGTGGGCACACAGAAAGCCTATGCAGTGTTCACCGGCTACAGAAGGGTCCTATGATGGTTAGGTGTGAAATCACAACTTTTGGGCAGTGTCTGGAAACTTAACATTGTAATGTCACTGCAAGTATAGGAATGATGATTCAAAAGATTAATTCTGTTTTAAAGATCATGCTCTGAGAACTGTATTTGGACAGGAACTAGCGTATCTGCACATAGTCTGTGAAGAAAGGAAAATGAGCCGCACACCCCAGAGCAAAACTAGCCGCTTTCCCCAATAGCTATAAATACACCTTGTTCTTCAACCTATTCCCAAATGACTCAATCTTATTTTAAGAAATATTTGTGAGCCCAGGACAACAAAATGAGATCTTAGCTTTCCCTCCCATCAACATTTTTTGATTCTTTCTTATCCTGTAAGGGATATTTGTGAAATCCCTTTTTCTGACTCCCGTCTATCTGGCTTTGGGAGCTCAGTCATATATCCACAACTCACGTGGATACCGAGGGGTTCTCGTGACATATTTGCCCTTGCTCTTTGCGGAACGATGGTGCCTCTGAGTGTGTTCTCAGGAAGTGCCCGCTCACTCCCTGGTTGGGTTCAGAGGGTCTCTAGTTGTCTCAGGAAAATTAACATCTGAGCATGATGTTGCAGGACACTGGTGTTTGCTATTTGGGGGACTGCCTGGGTTCTGTTTGATCACTTCCCCTCGCCGTCTTGTACACCCTAAATGCGGGCTTGTCTTACTTCATATGCTTCCAGAGAAGGTATCATGAACAACTTGATGCCCATATGACAACTTAACAAGCTGGAAAGTCAGTGTGTATAGATCCTTCATCTCTCAAACTGAGATTTTTGATTCGGAGACAGGTTGCCTGTGGACACTTCCCAGAGGCTTTGGCTGCCTGACACACAGATTGTAATCACAGTAATTAGCACTGAATTTTCAAGTCCTGCTCTCCAGCCTGACCGGGCAGCATTTAGTCAGCATGCACACAGCTGGATCAATGGCAGCAACTGAAGGACCCAGTTGTGGGCCTCATCCCTGGGGAGCTCCAGGGGAGCATCGGGAACAAGGGAGCAGTGCTGAGACCTGGGACTCAGGAAGAAAAAATATATATAATATTGATAAAACACCTGTCCGTGAGAATCGTGTTAAAGATCCTTATAAGGAACAGATCGCAGTACAGACTTTTGCCTAAAATTCATTATCGGTGAATTCGTTTTTCTCTCTTTTGCTTAGTTCAGTGTGGGGTGTTCCTAAAATGTCCCTTGTTAACAAAGTTTATACTTTTCCAAAGAGAAAGTACTTGCCTATCTTAATCCAAAAGCTACTGGAAAAAAACTGTAGGCCACGAAATAGGTACTTTGGTGGATCAAAAATAAAGTCTTTATTTAGCACCCTGCGTTCAGTTGCTCAACTTGAGCAGCACAGTTGTGGCAAAGAAGCACCGATTCCTGATTCTGAAATAGATTATCTGAGAAGTTTGGTGGTGGAGGTACAGAGACAGGAATTCAAGTTTAAGCTGCAGGGCACTTCTGTCATCCATTAGCTCTTCTCGGGCCCATGGGGAGTGCATTACCTAGAAGGTAAGGGTGGTAAGAATATGGCAGTTGGCGGGGATTTCAGACCCTGGATTCCTACCCACTAAGGATTAATGATTTTGAATGGTCACTCGAAGACTGAGCACTGTATAATAATCAGTAGGTTTAAACTTACAGAAAATACCTTTTTTTAAGATTTTACTTTTTTTAATTTTTATTTATTTTTTTTAAGATTTTATTTTTAAGTAATCTCTACACCCAGTGTGGGGCTCGAACTCATGACCCCAAGATCAAGAGTCACATGTTCCTCCAGCTGAGCCAGCCAGGTGCCCCACTCAGAGAAAATATTTAACTCACAACACAGAACGATTTGAGGGGGTATAGTAGGTCTAACACTGTGATCATTATAGTTGGGAAAGCACGTAGGCAGATTTTCTTTTAAATGACAGATTTTTTAAAGTTTGGTTCTTTTAGAGATAGAAACACAATTGGTTCTGTTCTGCCATTTTGCAAATCAGTGCTTCTTATATATGCTAAAGCTTTGAGGAAATACTTTTGCATTTTTCACTTGTAAAATTTTGCATTCAAGTTGCTAGAATATTTGTGTGGAAAATGAGGGCAATTCGGTGTTTAAATGAACTGTTGAATATCTCATTCGATAATCATTTTGTGATTTGAAAGTTAATCATCTAACCCTCACATGCACACACATAGTTTTTAGGCCACAATTACATTTACCACTAACTTGTACCTTAGAAAGTATTTACAGATGTTGCCATGAAATGCCCTGTTCTAGTGATTGCATCTGCTCCCATAATGTACTTTATCCTGAGAGTAACCTGGTGTCTTTTCTGAAAAGTTCCTTAATATCCAGTAGCTCATTCAGGCATGCACTTAAGCATTTTTTCCCAGAAATTCTTTCATAAATCAACAGGAAGCCTTCTTTCCCGGTTTTATTATAAAGGGGGAAATGATGGTAAAACTTAAACACACATTGTTATTTTAACATCTAGTCTTACATCTGTTGAGGAGTTGTGTTTTTACTTAAAAATATTTTAGCCAAGAATCAAAACCAGAGAATTATGCCTGTTCCCAGCCTTCTGTCGACGATGGCTCTTTGTTAAAGGCACACAGCAGAAAACACTCTGTTAAACTCTTGTTGGCTTAAAAAGCCAAATAAGAAGCCTAAAATCTTCAGCACTTAATTCTTCTCAATGATTTAAATAAATTGTGGTAGAACTCTGTGTCAGACTTTTAAAAAGTACTTCTCACATCTTGCCTTTATAAGGAACTGTGGAATTAGTGACACCATAAATTTATTTCATATTTTCTTAGTAAGTTTGGATTTTCAGATAGCCTCTACCTGTCCAATTATAGATCCTACAAAGCTGTTCCATTTGATGTTGAAGAGACCCAGCCAATACTGGTGCAAAAAGTTGGATTTTTTTCCTTAAGTGCAAAAGTTGGATTGGGTCAGGGACTGTTGAATTCAGAAAACATCAGTTGTTTTCTTTTTTCTCCTTCCTGCCCTTCTTTGTTTATTTCATTTTGTAGCTGGGGATTGTGGGGGTTTTTCACCTCAGACTTTGCTCTCCCTCTTCTTTTCTTTTGCTTTACAATTCATACTAGGACAGGGTGGTAGGCTTTTTTGTTCTTGTTTTGGGGTTTTGTTTTTGTCGGCTTTGGGAGGGAGTTTTTTTGTTTTGTGTTGTTTTTTATTTTTGTTTTGTTTGTTTTGGGAGGTTTTGGGGGGTTTTTTGGTTTGGGGTTTTTTTTTGTTTGTTTTCGTTTTTGTTTTTTGGCATATTCTTCCCTTTCCTCCAGATACTGTTGCTGACCAAATTTAAAACTACAGTGTTTAGGATCCCTGCAGGGCCATTTTAAGTATTTGGACCCGTCGAGGGCCCCAAGCAATAACTACCTGAATTGCTTTTAATTACACAATATAGCTGCATCATTTTACTTCGGATTCTTTTTGATTGATGCTGCAAGGCAGTTGTAACCGCGGATGATGGGATTAAGTGCCTCTTGAAGTGACTTTAGCTTCTTGTGGGAACAAAGGGAGAGAGGAGAACACTTAGTCCCTTTTTGCCGGAACTGCCTTTTTCTTTGCTTTCGTATAAAGAAATACAATTAACAAACATTATCCCCAGAGGTAAATTGAAATGTACATGCAGACAAGAACTGCTCTTGACTGCAATTAGACATATATGATCCGAGGTATTCTGACCATTCATTAGTGTTAATTGTTTGAGAAACAAGCCTAGAACAAATGATTAAAATGTAGGCGCCATAACTGGGATTATTAGCATGTGTGATAAAATGTGTGCTCTGCAGCTGTACTAATAAAACGCTTTAGAAAGTGGCTTTGATTAGACAAATGCTTGGTGTAGCTCTGTGGTGAGCTCTTGGTGTTTGCTCAAGACCTGGTGGTGTTTATAACAAACAACTTATATCTTTCTTTCTTAATTAGTGGGAATTACTATGCAAATGTTGGTATTGCATAATTTAATATCCTGTCGCTTTCCCTGCCTTTGGATTGTTATTGCAGTCTACTGGTCTTGCTGGGAATGGGAAAAACTGAGCTCTAAAGTTGTGCTTCTTTAAAATGCTGGATGCCATGGAAAACTACTGCACAGTTTGCTCTCTTATTTGGCTTTTGAACCAAAATAGAGCCTCTTGTATTTAGAACTTATATTACAGGCACAGAGAGCTGGCAAGGGTAATCTAATCAAACATCAACTAACTGGGAGCTAGTTGGCCCAGATGGGCAGTCAGCCTTCTGCTAGGTCCTCCAGCATAACCCAAGCTAGGTGAGCCGAACCTGGGGAAAGGCAGAAATGACCAGCAGAGTTAGAACCAATTCTAAGACATGAATGGCAGTTGAACTCCCCATGGAAATGAAGCTAGAAGCTTGGAATTACCAAAGAATGTGAGTTCAGCTAGAAGTAGAGTCAGAAAGAACTTTGGGAGGCCCAAGTGGGAATAGAAAGAAGACATGATATGGAAGAATGGGATGAGGGTGCCCAAGAGTTGTTGGAAAATGCGCCAGTCAGTCAGAAGCTGAAATCTGAGGCTGGTCTGTCTTAGAATGGATGTTTTATATCTCCTGACTTGTAGCTTACTGTTCCCCTGTACTTTGCTTGCATTTCTGGAAACTAGAGACAGGAAGAATCATAGAGATCTACCATTTAGTGCCATGAAAACCTTCAACAGCTTTCAATCTCAGGTAGTCTGTGCTTGTCACCCAATGGTTTTCTGAGCCACCTACCTCATAGCATATCACTAGCACATTCCAAAGGAAGACAAATATCAGTTATAGTCTAGATAGAATGTAAAATTAAACTAGCTTTAAAGTTAGTTAATGCATTCCAAAGACAAAACCAAAAAAATTATGTGGTTATCTTGATCTCTAAATAACCTATTTCATCTCTTGTCATCATCCCAGAAAACTGTGAATGAAGTCACAAGTAAACCAAAACATGGATTATCATGGACATACAGCTTGTGGAAAGAATTCACCTCTTAATTTTTAATTTTATTCCCTTGTATTTACAATGAAAGTGTTTCTCTCTGACTTTGACCAGTTCATTCCACCAAAAGCTCAGTAACAGTACATATTCATTAAGAGTGGTTTTTTGGTTAACTATACTGGAGTTAAAATTAAAAACTTAATAAAAAGAGTGGTTTTGGGGAATGGGTCTAAAAATAAAAAGGGAAAAGAAGATCTTTTGTATTTCAAGCTGGTACATGCTAAGTATGGCACTGTATTAAGAAAAAAAAAACAAAACAACCCTAAGCTCTCCTAAAATTAGAGCAAGTTCTAGGAAGTCTGGCCTTAAATAGATATTTAAAGGAGTTAGTGCCTGTAGGACATTATACATACTTAAAAAAAAAAAAAAAAACAAAAAACAAAACCCAACCACGTTAGAAAAAACCTTCATGATCACATCCATATGTTTAGTTTTAATTTTTATCACACTTAGCTCTGAATAATTAAGAAGAAGGAAAAAAAAAACAATCTTATTGTGGGTCCCACACAATCAAAGCCACATACACGTGATTCGTGATCACAGCTTGTATTCACAGCTTTCGTGTGTGTGGTATGGGTCTGGCAATTAGACTCAGACTGTGTTTTTTTCTAAAAATTATTCAGTGCTAGAGAGAGATCAATATTAAATCCTCCCAAAATCTACAAATCAGGATAACCAAAGGACTATAGCTAACAAAAATATCAAAATTCTAAGCCGTGTAACATTCTGGCCTTGTTTCATTGAGATTGACACTTGAAAGGAATTTTTGAGAGAATCTAGGGAGAAAACGGAGATTCTGTTAACCCGCATCATTTTCGTGACAGTTACCAAAAAAATTTAAGATGTGGAGAGAACTATTTTCTCAGAATTGCAGAGCCATTTTCTGGAGGGGGAAAAATATCCCATGATTACTTTCATATGAAAGAACCCAGTCATGGGGGAAATGCATTAATTTGACACATTTATCAGCCTTTGAGCTTTTGAAGAACTCTGTGAAAGAATCCATGGTTACAATCTGTCAGGTTGACAGACTTCTTTTATGACCTTTAAAAAAAAGTTAAGGAGAAATTGATCTTTCTAGTTTACATTTGCTCAGTTACCTCTACAGCTTTAAATTAATTAATTAATTAATTAAGATAGAATAACCCAGTTACTAATGGAATCTCTAAATGGAGAAATTTTGTGAATGGTCTTTTTTATGAAATTTTCTGGTAGACCTAGGGCAGTATTTCCTATACTCTCCACTGGCTGTTTGAATACATCAGCTACTAAATATTGTCTTTTCTACACCTTGTTTTAGACTCAGATCTTCTTAGGCAGGGATGTGGAAAATGAACCATGTCAGCAGACAACTGTGCTCTAAATGTTCACCTTGGTTAGGAATGGAACAAGTATGCTTTTTTATTCCTCACACTCAGAGAGTTGTGATCCACAATTCCTAATCATCTTTACAGAGACAAACGGAAGTCAGATGGCATATCCTTTAAAAGGTTTTTATTACAATATTTACCGAAAAGCTCCCGTGTTCTGTGCTTGACAGGTACTATCTCTCATAGTTTGTGATGGTGGGATTACACTTGTTAATTCATCTATCAGATCTCCATGGGCAGAGGGAGAGCGTCATTCCTGGACCAAGTCCTCAGCAACATCAACAGTTAACTCTTAATGAACAACATCCTCGGACGTCTTTGTGTTTCTAGGAGCCCTGGGTGGAAGCAGCCCAGAAACAGAAGAGATGCTAATCGCATTGTGTTCTTAAACGTGTTCAGTGAAGGAGTGCAGGTTTCCCTCTTGACCTTAGTGTCACTCCAAGAAAAAAAAAATCCCTCCAGTTTTCCGTTCAGATAAAACTTCTGCTCCTCCTTCTCTCACCAAAAGTAGAGCAAGAAAGTGGGATTACTGTGAATACCCAGTAACAGGCACATGCTCTATTGTCATCCCCTCCTCAACACAAAACAAGGAGCTTTGAGGAAAAACAAAGCTCCTCTCCTCCCCTCCCCTCCCCCACTGTCCCCTTCTGCGCCCTCACTTCCGGCTGCCTTTCTTCACTCCCACTTTTCTTATCCACCCCAGCTTTCCTCCATTTTTCTCCTTCCTTTCCCTTTCCTCATTCTCTTCCTGTCCCTCACCTCCTCTCAAATAGCCTCCCCGCTTTCTTCTTCCTCTTGTCAGCTGCTGGGTTGGCTGGGCTTAGCCAGTATCAAACCCTTCCCGCATGTTAACCCTCAGAGGTGCTACCAGAGCACCACGGGAAGAGCAACTCTGAAAGGTACCCATGCCACAGTTATTAATAAAGACTAATCCATATGGGGTGTAAACGTGGGTCTCTGTTCTTAGGGAAAATTTGCCCCCTTCCTTGGGACCCATTCATGATCACACCTTTGTAGGGATTTTTCCCTGATTCTGGGACTTACCCCACACAAGCTTGCACTCACCTGGAGAACTAGAACTAGAGTCCTACAACCATATGAGGCAGACGCATGTGCGACAGTGAGGGTGTGCTTCATGACCATGTTTGCTCAGCCCACACATAGCCCATACTGGGCAAGGGCCAGCTTGCGGTGGACTCAGTATTTATTGGATATGTGATCAATACTGAATTTGATCAATACATTTGTGTTTATGAAATGGTAGCATGACTATGACAAGGGAAACAGATTTGGTAACTCTTTTTTTCCACTGTGGTGAGATATACATCATATATAATTCGCCATTTTAACTGTTTTAAAGTGGACCATTCAGTGGCATTAAGTACATTCTCAATATTGTGCACCCATTGCCGTCATCTCCAGAACTTTTCATCTTCCCAAACTGAAACTCTCTTCCCATTCAATATGAACTCCTCATCCCCACCCTACCACCATTCTACCCCCTGTCTGAACTTGACTAAGTTCCCCATATAGGTGGGATTATACAGTATTTGTCCTTTTGTGTCTGGCTTATTTCACTGAGCGTAATGAGTATCTTAATGTTTGACATGGTTGGTTGTTTGCTTTCTTGTTCTATGTGAAAAAAGACGTCCATTGTAGGGGTCACACTTGCTTTGCCTTTTGGTACTCTGATTGTCCGAGGAGGCAGAGATCCGCTCTGAAACAGGATGACAAAAACTTTACCAAACTGGGCATAAATATGGATTCTTTTTTCCCCCTTACTCCTGCTAAGTCTGCCATTTATCCAATGCCCACCCCTTTTTCTGGGGTTCCATGGCAAGGATAGTTTGAGGTAATTCCCTCACCAGCCCCTCTCGTTGTACATGGCACCCCACAATGGCTGAAAGGCTGGTCCACAACCCCTGGGTTGCCCCTTCCTGTGCCCAGTGCTTAGAAGCAAACCCACAGTGTACCACAAACTGCTATCTTATGTGTCTAGTTTGAATGAAAAAACTATTTCTTCATTTCGGTGCAAAATGGAGCACCTGATTAAGGTGTGGTATAATTGCTTCATGAGAGAGTTCACCCTGAAAATGTTTTCTCGGCTTCTCTGAAGCAGACTGCACATTTATTTGTATTTCCACCACATGCTAATCTCACGAATGGCCCTGTTCTGCCAATGGGAGGACAAATCGCTGTTCTTTTACTCTCTTGCTCAGGGAAAGCTCCCCACTTCTCTGTGCGCTGTTGCCATAGTGACTGAAACAGCTTCTCAGAATAGGGAATCTCTCCTGGCACTTGGGAACTTAGCAAAGTGAGAACATAAGTAGGCCTCAGTTATTATAGATGGTGGCATAAATACCTATTATTAAGTCATAAGAATGGTTGAAATTCATAGGTGAATTTTACTGTCTTTGTGGGGGTGGGAAAGGGTTGGTTAATGGGCTCTTACCCTCATTCTAATTGCATATATTCTTCCGTAAGCATCAGAATTGTCATGTAAGGTCAGACCCATGGGCCATGCAGCACAGAACTCAGTTTTTCCTAGTATATGAACTTAGAAGAGGCAGTGATATAGCTCAGTTGTACTCTTCCAACCCTCTCAAAGAATTAAAAATCCAGCCCCATAGATAGGAATCCATCAGAAATCTGTCATATAGCTGTGGATTTGTGCAGATTTTTCCATAAGAATTTTTTTTTTTTAATTTAAGTAAACTCTACACACAGTTGGGGCTCAAATTCATGACCCTGAGATCAAGAGTTACATATCCTGCTGAGCTAGCAAGATGCCCTAAGAAATTTTTATTTTTAACCTTGATCAGCTCTTAGAGTCAAAATCTTAATTTTTGCTTTCTTTTTTAAAAGATTTTTTTTAAAAGTTTTTAAATTTATTTGACACAGAGACAGCGAGAGAGGGAACACAAGCAGGGGGAGTAGGAGAGGGAGAAGCAGGTTTCCCTCTGAGCAGGGCTCTATCCCGGGAGTCTAGGATCATGACCTGAGCCCAGGGCAGATGCTTAACGACTGAGCCACCCAGGTGCCCCTAAAGATTTTTATGTTTAAGTAAGTTCTGCACCCAACGTGGGGCTTGAACTTACAATCCCGAGATTAAGAGGTGCATGCTCTTCTAACTGAGCCAGCCAGGGGCACTGAGTAAAAATTTCTATAAGAACTTAAAGGGCCATATCATTTCTATGCAGCATCCTAAATAGAAATTTATTGATGTATTATTTTTATTTTTAATTAAAACAAAATTTTTTTTAAGATTTTATTCATTCATTTGAGAGAGAGAGCCAGAGAAAGCACAAGCAGGGGAGAGGCAGAGGGAGAAGCAGACTCCCCGCTGAGCTGGAAGCCCAACATGGGGCTTGATTCCAGGACCTAGAGATCATGACTTGAGCCGAAGGCAGATGCTAACCATCTGAGCCATCTAGGCACCCCTATTTATTTATTTTTAAAAGGAGTTTATTAATTTATTTGAGAGAGAGCAAGAGTTGGGGGGAGGGGCAGGAGGAGAGGAAGAAGCAGGCTCCCTGCTGAGCAGGGAGAGCCGGATATGGACTCAATCCCAGGACCCCGGGATCATGACCTGAGCCAAAGGCAGATGCCCAGCCAACTGAACCACCCAGGCACCACAAAGATTTTTTTTTTTTAAGTAATCTCTACACTCAACATGGGCCTCAAACTCACAATCCCGAGACCAAGAGTCACATGCTTCCACCATCTGAACCTGCTAGACACCCCTCCAGCCCCTTTCCATGCAGCCTTCATTCACTACATCACATCTCTTCTCCTTGAATGTCCCAGAACTGGTGTAAAAAGTGAAAAGGTGTGCAGGAGGCTAGGTGGTCTCCTGCACTGCTGGTGGGAGTAGAATTAGTACCTTTTGGGAAGAAGGTTTGGTGAAATTTACAGAGCATTACAATGATTATGCCTGCTATCCTTTTTTCCCCCTCTAAGATTTTATTTTTAAGTAATCTCTACATCCAGTATGGAGCTGGAACCCACAACCCGAGATCAAGAGTTGCATGCTCCACCGACTAAGCCAGCCAAGCGCCCCATGCCTGCTATCCTTTTTAGCCCTCTGAGGACAGAGGCTAATGGAAATATGTGGCCCTTTCTCCTTGAACACTTTAGCCCACCACCCAGCTAGCCCTGAGTCTGTTCTTCCCTGCATTCAGCTTACGTTTCCTGAGTCCTTGCACCTGTGAGTCACGGTGCTGAGAGTGCATGACAGGAATGACACAGACGAGGTCCCCGCTCACCAGCATTCTGTGCACTGGGTGTGAAGTTGTATATGACCAATACTAGCTGGGGCCAATTTGGGCAGAAATGGAATTTTTGAGTGGGTTGTGGGCAGGCTGGAGAGCTGGGCTTGGAGAAGGAGCAGTGAGAAACACCTGACAACACAACCAGAGTCAGGCCAAGACACCGTCTCCTGCTGCTCCCAGCCCCAATGCCCTGACACCACCATCCTTGGGCGCTTGCTCTGGCCACCTCCCTCCTTCACCACTGCCAGGATGGGAGAAGTCTTCACTGTCCTCCATCTTCGCCTTCCTCCTCAAGGCTCCAAGGTCTATCGATAGTATCTTAGCAGCCACACTGAATCATGTGTCTTCCCTCTTGCTTTTAAGGACCATTGGGTTGCCTACTCTCCTCCTACCAAATAGGAAAGATGTTCCTGGGCGCCTGGGTGGCTCAGTGGGTTAAAGCCTCTGCCTTCGGCTCAGGTCATGATCTCAGGGTCCTGGGATCGAGTCCCACATCGGGCTCTCTGCTCAGCAGGGAGCCTGCTTCCTCCTCTCTCTGCTTTCCTCTCTGCCTACTTGTGATCTGTCTCTGTCAAAGAAATAAATAAAATCTTAAAAAAAAAAAAATAAAGGAAAGATGTTCCTGTCTGGGATACCTCAAATGGGAAAATTCTGTCAGTTTTGTGGAAGAAAGACAATAAACAAGTCAACTGGTCAATAGTTAATTCATTTCAAAAGGGAAAAATCGGTGAAAGGAGCAGTCAAGAATCTGAAGTAGAGAGTCATAGGAGAAGTTTGATTGAGTATAACGGGGTTGGGGAAGCCTTTGTTGAGTAGGTAACATTTAAACTTGAAGGATGAGGGGGAACTAGACATGCTGGGATCCAGGAGAAGAAACTTCCAGAGAGGGGATAGCATGTGGGAAGGTTCTGAGGCAGGCAGGAGAAACATGGCTCATTTAGGGAACTGGGGGAAGATCCCTGTGACTGAGGGTAGTAGCAGAGGGGGATGGACAGGCCACAACAGCCAGGGCTATGTTGGCCAGGGTGTGGTATTTGGGTTTTACTGTGAGAACGCCTGAAAGCTGTTAAAGTGTTTGGAGCAGAGGAATCGCATGATCTCACTGACATTTGTAAAGGTCCCCCCTGCCTGTGGTGTGGGGAAGAGACAGGACAGGAGCAGAGAGGACCTGGGATGGTCATGGGGGCTTGGGCCAGGATGAGGCGATGCTGTTTGAAGGTGGGTGGACAGCACAACTGGTTGACTCCTGGTTAAAACCTCATATATGTTAATTATCTAGTTGGTAACTTATAGGAGTTATTTTCAGGCTCTGTAGGGAAACAGAACCAGTGGGGTGTATCTATGTGTATGTGTGTGCATATAAATTAGATATGCATTATAAGCAATTGTCCCACGTAATTGTGGAGCCTAACAAGTCCCAGATCTGCAGTCAGCATGTGGGAGACCCAGGAGAGCCAGTTTCTAGTCTGAAGGCCAGGAGGCTTGAGACCAAGGAAGAGCTGATGTCTCAGTCTGAGTCCAAAGGCAGGAAAAGGAACCCATGTCCCAGCTGGAAGACAGGCAGGAGGAAGTCCCTTCTATTTGAGAGAGTGTCAGTCTTTTTATTCATCCTCCCTTCCTCCTTCCCTCCCTTCCTTCCTTCCTCCCTCTTTCTCTCTCTCTTTCGTTCTTTCTTTTTTTTTAAGATTTTATTTATTTATTTGAGAGAGAGAGTGAGTAAGAGAGAACATGAGAGGGCAGAAGGTCAGAGAGAGAAGCAAACTCCCCGTGGAGCTGGGAGCCCGATGCGGGACTTAATCCTGGGACTCCAGGATCATGACCTGAGCCGAAGGCAGTTGCTTAACCAACTGAATTTTTCTTAGGATAAATTTACCTGAATTTAATAAAATGACTTGGAATGAATTATGTGACCCAAGTCATTATTATCTTCATGATAATTGCTTTTTAATTCTGTTTTGAATTTAAGCACAGGTACCCTCTTCTTTTTTTTTTAACACTTAAAAAAAAATTTATTTCACAGAGAATGGGAGAGTAGGGGGAGGGGCAGAGAGAGAACCTTAAGCAGACTCCACGCCCAGCATGGAGCCTGAAGTGGGGCTTGATCTCACAATCCTGCGATCATGACCTGGGCTGAAATCAAGAGTCAGATGCTTAACCGACTGAGCCACCCAGGCACCCCTCAGCCTTTTTGTTCTATTCAAACCTTCAGCTGATTGGATGGGGCTCACATATATTAGGGAAAGTCATCTGTTTTGCTCAGTCTACCAATTCAGCTGTCAATCTTGTACAGAAACGTCTTCACAGACACACTCAGAATGTTTGGCCAAGTATCTGGGCACCCCATGGCCCGTTCAGTTGACACATAAAATTAACCATCCAAGTATTACTGAAGTCCTATTATAAAGACACTGGTAAAGAGCTTGACTACATTGAATATATGATTAATAGTGAGTTTGATTAGTACACTAAGATTTTTCTTTTCTTTCTTTTTTAAGATTTTACTTATATATTTGATAGAGAGATAGAGCCAGAGAGCACAAACAGAGGGAATGGCAGAGGGAGAGGAAGAAGCAGGCTCCCCACAGAGCAGGGAACCCAATGCAGGACTCGATCTCATGACCTGAGCTGAAGGCAGACACTTAACAATCTGAGCCACCCAAGCGCCCCTAAAATTTTTCTTAGGATAAATTTACCTGAATTTAATAAAATGACTTGGAATGAATTATGTGACCCAAGTCATTATTATCTTCATGATAATTGCTTTTTAATTCTGTTTTGAATTTAAGAAGTAATGTAATTACTTTTAAAATTCCTGAATTGGGGCGCCTGGGTGGCTCAGTTGGTTAAGCGACCAACTCTTGATCTTGGCTTAGGTCTTGATCTCAGGGTCATTAAGTTCAGACCCCGCACTGGGCTCCACACTGGGCATGGAGCCATTTATAAAACAAAACAAAAAAGTCCTGAATCAAGTTCTTTTCTGTACTTGGTTAATTCTGGACTGCCATTTCTCTCTCTATCTATCTATGAGTGAGAGAACATTGGAGGTGGAGGGAGCAGAGAGAGGGATAAGCAGATTCCATCTGAGGGTGGAGCCCAACGTGGGGCTCAATCTCATGATCCTGAGATCATGACCTGAGCTAAATCAAGAGTTGGACACTTCACTGACTGAGCCACCCAGGTGCTCTTGTTTATTTATTTTTATTTGTTTATTTTAAATTTTTAAAAAAGGGATGGGGAGAGGTAGAGAGAGGGGGAGAATCTTTTTTTTTTTAAGATTTTATTTATTTATTTAATAGATAGAAATCACAAGTAGGCAGAGAGGCAGGCAGAGAGAGAGAGAGGAGGAAGCAGACTCCCTGGCTGAGCAGAGAGCCCCATGCGGGGCTCGATCCCAGGACCCTGAGATCATGACCTGAGCCGAAGGCAGAGGCTTTAACCCACTGAGCCACCCAGGCGCCCTGAGAGGGGGAGAATCTTAAAGAGGCTCTGCAGGCTCCACACCCAACATGGAGCCCAGTGTGGGGCTCAGTCTCACAACCCGAGCTCATGAGCGGAAATCCAGAGTCTGGACTGCCTGCCATTTAGGTGATTCAAAGAGGGGCGCCTGGGTGACTCAGTCGGTTAAGCATCTGCCTTCAGCTTGGGTCATGATCCTGGGGTCCAGGGATAGAGCCCTGCATTGGGCTCCCTGCTCAGGGGGGAGTCCCTCTGCCTCTGCTCGTGCTCTCTCGCTCGCTCTCTCTCTCTCAAATAAGTAAATAAAAATCTTTAGAGGACTCAAAGAAAGTATTAGATTCCAAACTTTTTTAAACTATATATATATATGTATACATATATATGTATATATACATGTATGTATATATACATATGTATGTGTATGTATGTGTGTATATATATATATATATACACACATCATTGAGTGATGCTCAAGTATTGCCTTTTCTGGTTTACAGGATGTACAATCAAGAAGCTCATAAGCTGATGCTTCTGAATAACGCTTTCAGAAAGACCATCTATAATTTGATGTATATATACATATACATATGTATGTGTATGTATGTGTGTATATATATATATATATATACACACATCATTGAGTGATGCTCAAGTATTGCCTTTTCTGGTTTACAGGATGTACAATCAAGAAGCTCATAAGCTGATGCTTCTGAATAACGCTTTCAGAAAGACCATCTATAATTTGATGTATATATATATATGTATACATATGTATACATATATATATATATATATATATACCCAATATGTATCTATATATATATATATATATATATATACCACCTCAGCTGCCCAGACCAGAGGAGAGGAGTAGAATCTGGGCAAGCAGCTTGGTGCAAGGGGAGCCAGCCCAGCTGAGCATCTGCCTCCCACAGGGCATGGCCAGCATCCAAATCCCCTAGAGTATGGTGAACTTGGACTTGTATGTTGGCTGGCATCTGTGCCATGGAACAGCTAGTTGGGGGTGAGGCCGAGCAGCAGAAGTTCCTTAGCAGTGGGGATGCTCTGAAGTGTGGGAGCAGCTGGTGCTCTACTGACTCCCGCCAAAACCGGGCCAAGCAGCCAGGTCCTGATGCGCAAGTCCAGGGAGGCTCCCAAGGCAGAAGCGATGGGGTCCTGGGAGGGAGCTGGGGCGGCCTATCACTGGTCCTGCAGGTTCCCCGCCTTCACTCCTGCAAACTTGACCCGGGGCTGAGGAGAGCAGTTCGAGCTCCAGGTTCTGCTGACCTACTTCTGGCTCTTATCAGAGTCCGTACTGAGGCCTTGGTCCTCAGTGCCTGGTGTTGTGGGGGCCCAGGGAAAGCTGCCTTAAGAAAGCAGAAGAGGAGTCCTGGAGGAGAACCTGCCTCAGCCTCCTACTTACAGAATATAGTTCTTCTAATGCCACGTTCCCATAGCTCTTGCAGCTCTTGCTTCTTTGGGGTGTTTCCCAGGACACAGAGGACATCTGAGGGTCTGTGATGGCTTCTCCACACTCCCAAGCCCTTCAAGCTCCCTATTCCATGTGGTCCTATTTGCCCTATCTCCTCAGAGATTCTGGGACCTCAGTACCTTAGCTCCTGGCACAGTCTGAGTGGTCAGTTCCTGAGAATCCCAGAAACTCTCTTTATCTTTGTGCTTTTTCAGGGTTCTGACCCCCCCCCCCCCGGGATCACTAATTATTTAGTGATAACTAGAGTCAGATCTGGGGTTGAAAGCAGCATCCAGCCAGTAGGTCCCAGTCCCTGACCTGTGTGTACTGACAAAAAGTCCTCCGTACCAGGGGGCCCCTGGGTGGCTCAGTCAGCAGAACATCAACCTCTTGATTTCAGCTCAGGTCAGGATGGGGTCATGGGATCGAGCCCCACATCAAGCTCTGTGCTCAGGGGGAATCTGTTTGAGATTCTCTCTTCTCCCTCTCCCTCTGCCCTTCTTCCCACTCGCTTGCTCTCCCTCTCTCTTTCTCAAATAAATAAGTCTATAAAAAAAAAAAATCCTCCCTTCCCCAGGTCACTGACTTTGAAAAACCTGTCAAATTTTCTAGCAAAAATTAAATATGATATAATAAAATCTAATTGCTATTTTAAGGACTCCAGTTGCTATATAAACACATTTCACTTAAATAAAAATGCATTTGTTAAGTAGGCCAACAGTGAGCTGGCCCAGCATTTGTAAAAGTGTCTGATATACAGGGCTGTTCTTGGGCTATGAATTGATTGTAGCTTCAAAAGCAAAACAGCATGAGTTTGGACACTTTGCTGGAGCACTGGTGGGTCTCAGGAAACTAGAGGCTGGGTGATTTGTAATGTTAACTTGGGACTCTGACTGTACTGCCTTCAATTTAGTCTTTAGTCTTTCTTTTTCAGGATTTGGGAGTTTCCCTTCAGATCTAGTTTGTTGAGTGTTTTTTATCATTAAAAAAATGTTGTCAGTTGCTTTTTCTGCATCTATTCAGATGGTCGTGTGATTTTTGTGAAAACTGTAGGTTTGAGTCAAATTGGCTCCAAGTAGGGGTAAATATGACCCCTTGGAAAATACCAGCAGATAGCAGAGGCTCTCTTCCTGGGCTGCACTTTGGACTCTCCCTTGGAAGCTTTAAAGAAACAGTGATGCCTGGGCCTCATGTCAAGGCTCTGATTTCTTTGGGTTGCAGTGTATGGCCTGGAGTTTTTGCTTTTTCTAAATTCCCCAGGTGATCATAATGGGCAGCCAAAGTAGAGAGCTCTGTACTAGATATCAGCTAAATAAATAAACTGCTAGGATGGGTTTAGAAGTTGCATACCAAATTGCAGATCTTAAAATGGACCTTCTCTTAGTTGATTATTAACTGTTATTTCAAATATTGTTAGCAGTTTGGGTGTTAATTGTTTTATTAGAACTACTTTCCTTTAAACATGGCTTTTTTTTCAAGTTTGCTACATTTTCAGTTACGATCTTATTCTTTTCATAGCATCTACTTACAGATAGTGGTAGCATATGACTTGAGAAATTTTTGTTGGACCAAAATTTCCTGTATTAGAGCAGTGGTTACACATTGGAATCATCTAATGATAGTGGTCCTCCAACTTGGTTACCCATCAGAATCCTGTAGGGAGCTTTTAGAAGTCCCAGAGCCTAGACCTTCACCCAGACCAATGACACCAAATTTTCTATGGCTGGAGCTTTAATGTCAGTATATTTGAGAGTTCCCTGGATGATTTCATCCTGGAGCAGTGGTTCTCAAACTTTCATGTGATAAGCATCCCCTGGAGATTTGTTAATATGCAGCTTCTGATTTAGGAGGATGGGGTGGGGCCCGGATTCCGCATTTCTAACAAGGTCCCCTGTGGTGACGGTAGATGCTATCGTGAGAGATGGGAAATTCTCACGTGAGAGCGGATAAGAGACCTATAATGCTGGTCTGTAGCAACACATGAGTGGCAAGCACTTAGCTCAGATATTACGTATTTTTGAGAGTGCCTCACCCTTTTAATGAATTGAGTTTGATTACACTGGATGGGGTCCAGAATTTGACCTTTGGTTTTGTTGCTGTTATTGTTGTTTAATTTAATTTAAATTCAGTTCATTAGCATACAGTGTATTATTAGTTTCAGAGGTAGGGTTCAGTGGTTCATCAGTTCTAAATAATACCCAGTGGTCATTACCTCACGTGCCCTCCTTATTGCCCATCACCCAGGTACCGCCTTCCCCTAACCCCCTCCAGGAACGCTCACTTCATCTCCTATAGTTAAGAGTTTCCTATGATTTATCTCCCTCTCTGATTTTGTCTTATTTTTTTCCCTCCCTTCCCCTATGATCCTCTGTTGTGTTTCTTAAATTCCACATATGAGTGAAGTCATATGATAATTGTTTTTCTCTGACTGACTTATTTTGCTTAGCAATATTTCCCTCTAATTCCATCCACACTGTTGCGAATGGCAAGATTTTTTTTTTAATTTTATTTATTTATTTATTTTATATTTTATATATTTATTTATTTATCACAGGTAGGCAGAGAGGCAGGCAGAGAGAGAGGGGAAGCAGGCCCCCTGCTTAGCAGAGAGTCCCATGTGGGGACTCGATCCCAGGAGCCTGGGATCATGACCTGAGCCGAAGGCAGAGGCTTAACCCACTGAGCCACCCAGGCGCCCCAAGATTTCATTTTTTGTGGCTGAGTAATATTCCATTGTGTATATATACCACATTTTCTTTTTCCATTCATCTGTCGATGGACATCTGGACTCTTTCTGTAGTTTGGCTATTGTGGACATTGTTGCTATAAACATTGGGGTGCACATGCCCCTTAAGGTCATTACATTTGCACCTTTGGGGTAAATACCTAGTCGTCCCATTGCTGGGTCATAGGATAGCTCTATTCTTAACTTTTTGAGGAAGCGCCATACTGTTTTTCACAGTGTCTATACCAGCTTGCATTCCCACCAGCAGTGTGAGAGGGTTCCCCTTTTTCCACATCCTTGCCAACATTTGTTATTTCCCAACTTGTGAATTTTAGCCATTCTGACTGGTGTGAGGTGATATCTCATTGTAGTTTCGATTTTGACCTTTTTTTTTTTTTAGATTTTATTTATTTAACTGAGAGAGAGGGAAAGAGAGTGCGTGAGCAGGGGGAGGGGCAGAGGGAGAGGAAAAGAGAGACTCTGAGCAGACTCCCTGCTGAGCATGGAGCCTGATGTAGGGCTAGATTCTAAGACCATGACCTGAGCCAAAATCAAGAGTCTGGTGCTCAACTCACTGAGACACCCAGGCACTCCTGACCATTTTTTTTTTTTTAAGATTTTATTTATTTATTTGACAGAGATCACAAGTAGGCAGAGAGGCAGGCAGAGAGAGAGAGGAAGGGAAGCAGGCTCCCTGCTGAGCAGAGAGCCCAATGTGGGGCTGGATCCCAGGACCCTGAGACCATGACCCGAGCCGAAGGCAGAGGCTTAACCCACTGAGCCACCCAGGCGCCCCGCTCCTGGCCATTTTTAAAAGGTCCTCAAGTGACAGTTATATTGAAAAACCCCTGCAACATTAGGGGTACCTCTAGTTATATAAGTGGTTAATAAAAATGTATCAGGTGGCGGAGGAAAAGGAGAAAACCAAAACAAGGCCAGGAGGGCCCCCTTCCAGCCAGAGGAACCCCTGGACCTGCTGGGGGATAGCTTACATCCAAAAGAAAGTCCCTTTGTAGAGAGAACTCACCATAAGGCTACCAGATTTTTTCCAACTCCTCTTAAGCCCCTGTTTTGCATATTGTTTGAATACATTTACATGTTGACTATCAAGAGGCCCTAACTCCAAATATGTAAGATAAAATAGAATAAGTTAGCTCTTGTCACCTACTGCAGTTGTATTCATACGCAGTAGTCAGTGCTGAGCACAACTCAAGTATGGAACAGATTTTGAAACAGCCGGAGATGGTGGAAGGAAAGGATACAGCCGCAGAACAGGGAGGAGGGAGGCTTGGGGAAGCCGCGATGGGCTTCTGCCACCTGCCCAGAGACAGCCGCCTCCTGGACCTCAGAGTCCACAACAGAACCTGAAGCCTGAACCCCCTCTACACCTTTCTTCTTTTCATTATTCCAAACAGTTTTGCTGCCTTTGAACATTTTCCCTGAAGCTTCATTATGTATGCCCTTTAGCCTTCCTGAACCGCTTGCAGGCCAGCCTTTGGTGTTCTTCCCTGAGCCTTGTGGCCATGTCCTGTTTCTTTTGTGCCACTTCCCCGCAGCGCTCAGCACAATTCGGGTCAGGGCCACTGTGTACAGTTGCGTGGGGTACACCCTGACCGAGGTACCTACAGAGAAGCACATGTTGGGCCCGAGCCTCAGCTCATCTCTACTCGCCAGAGCATGCTGCCTCAGGAATGGGAGGTTTCTTTTTGGCCTTCCACCTGCTGGAGGGTGTAAGGGGACCCTTTTGTCTTACTTGCACAAAAGGACCTGACGTGCTCATAGAGACCCAGTGTAGGTCTCTCAGGTGCTTACTCAGCGCTTGCTGAATGGGTGAACCAATGAACAAACAGGAAAGAACATAGTGGAAGGCAGGACCAAGAAGAGGCTTCCATAGTCCTCTAGGTCAAGGTTAATGAGGCCCTAAATTAACAAGGAGGTAAGCATTGCGACTAGGAAAAGGAGGGGATAAACATGGAGAAGCAACAGACTATGGGTCGGATTAAAGTTTCCAGGATGGCAAAGGAGAGAGTGAATAAAAATGACCTCCTGCTTATAATCACCTTCACCCTTCACAAGATGAATAAGGACAGTGTGGTTGCAGATCTGTCCTACATACCCACCCCAGATTGCTGGCTTTTTTAGGTGATAAGGTAACGGGAATTCTGTGCCTCTTATGTGTGAGGCCCTGTGCTGAGCAGTGTGAAGAAGGCATAGGCCTTCCCTTCGCTCAGAGGGCTCCTGATCTAGTTGAGGGTCCTGGAGACAAGATTCCTGAAGCAGGGCTGTGCTGACCAGCATCACACATAGGTGACAAGTTTCAGATAATCATAGTAGCTAAGTGGATGATGTTGTACTACTGCTTGTGGTGAGCTCTCCCCGGTACAAGGGGGCTGTGTGTTACTTCTCACTGAAGAGGAAATTAACAGAGAGTGGCATGATGCTTGCTTCTCAGCCCATCCTCTGAAAGCCAATCACAGTATCGGATTGAACCATATGAAATTACCATTTTTGTAGGTCAATTATGGTCAGATATCCCAAACTGCCCATAGTCCATTTTAATACTTTTACTATGCTGTGCTGCCGTTTGAGACTTTTGAGAGATTTTATTGACTTGCTTTAAGCCAGTTGTAAATGGAGTTTTTTAAAGGAGCTCCTGGCTGGCTCAGTTGGACGAGCATGCAACTTTTGATCTTTGGGGTCATGAGTTTGAGCCCTACATTGGGTGTCGAGATTATTTAAATAAATAAAACTTTAGGGGCACCTGGGTGGCTCAGTAGTTAAACATCTGCCTTCGGCTCAGGTCATGATCCCAGGGTCCTGGGATCGAGCCCCGCATTGGGCTCTCTGCTCAGCAGGGAGCCTGCTTCTCAGTCTCTCTGTGCCTGCCTCTCTGCCTGCTTGTGATCTCTGTCTGTCAAATAAATAAATAAAATCTTTAAAAGAAAAAAAGATAACAGTAATTGTCTTAACATCAAGTTTTTTTTTTTTTTAAAGATTTTATTTATTTATTTGACAGACAGAGATCACAAGTAGGCAGAGAGGCAGGCAGAGAGAGAGAGAGAGACACAGATTCCCCACTAAGCAGAGAGCCTGATGTGGGGCTTGATCCCAGGACCCTGGGATTATAACCTGAGCCAAAGGCAGAGGCTTTAACCCACTGAGCCACCCAGGTGCCCCAACATCAAATATTTTTATAAACATAATTCTTAACAATAGCATCATATTCCTTGAATATACATACTATAATTCATCCTACTGTTGGACCTACAAGTTGTTTTCAGTTTCTTAATACTATACTTATCTAGTCTAATTTCTGATTCTTTTCTTTTTTGTGGGGGTGACTTGTAAACAAGGAAAATTTATTTCTCACAGTTCTGGAGGCTGGGAAGTCCAAGATCAAGGCTCTGACAGATTTGGTGTCTGATGAGAACTCACTTCCTGGTTGTAGATGATGTCAGTCTTTTCACCATATCCTTACATGACGTAAGGGGGGCAGGGAGCTCTCTGGGGCCTTTTTTCTAAGGGCAAAGCCCTCAAGACTTAATCACTGTGCAAAGGCCTCCAAATACACTGCGGATTACATTTCAATATTTTAGGGAGACATAAACATTTAGTCTGTAACAATTCCCAAAAAGAATTTTATCAAATAACTTGAAATGACTGGGTCGAAAACAGGAAACTTTTGAAGTCTTTTGATTTGTATCATCAATTGCCTTTCCAGAACACTTCTGCCACCTTGATTAACTTTAGCCTTATTAGCAAAAATTTGTCCTTGAGAGCAGTCTGAGTGATGAATGCTGTAAGCATTTAAAGATGAGAGAATTAAGGAAAGAAAGAATTAAAGAAAGAGTTAAAGAAAGAAAGACTCAAGATTCAGCAGAAGCACAGCAGAAGCAAAGGTACTCTGGAAACAATGACTAGCATGTTGTAGAGAAAGTCAAAATCTAGGTTTCCTAGGGTAGATACTTACTGAGTGGCGATATTGGGATGTAAGTTGAGAAAGGGGATATCAGCTGAGAGGGAACTTAATCCTGGGCACCTGGGTGGCTCAGTTGGTTAAGCTACTGCCTTTGGCTCAGGTCATGATCCTGGAGTCACTGGATAGAGTCCCTCATCGAGCTCCCTGCTCATCAGGGAGTCTGCTTCTCCGTCTGACCCTCCCCCTTCTCATGCTATCTTTCTCATTCTCTTTCTCTCTCAAATAAATTAAAAAAAAAAATATATATATATATATTTTTTTTTAAAGAGTGAACTTAATCCTATAGGTAGTAAGCTGTTGACGTGTTTTAAGCAGGGGAAGATATAAGCAAAACAATGTTTTAATGATTGTAGAAGACTGTCTGGGAAACCAGAAACATCATTAACAGTGGCAGATTTTTTTTTAAATGATCATCTGTCTTAAAATTACACTTCATGTAAATGTGCTAGGAATGATTTGCTCTGGTGTTTAGCATCTGATGGTGGTATGATTTACAACATGAGCTGTCTCTGGGAGCTCGGGCTTGATATTCAAATAGTGTAGCTTGGAGACCACAGTGGCTGGATCCAAAATGGTGGTCCGAAGCTATTTCACATGGAGGAAATCTCAGTTTTCATGAAATGAAGGTCAGTTGCCAGTGAACAGAGATGTCTAGACATCTCCTCTGTCAGGTGAAGTGAGACGTTTAGGAAGGTCTTTCCACTAGAGCCATTCTTGGTCCTCTTTTTGGGTTTCACATATGCAGTTACAGCAAATTCTGATGAAAAGTAATTTTGACCCCAAGCATTTCTTGGTAAATAAGGTTTCATCTTCTTTAACTGCATTTTTACCAATTTTAAGGAAATCAATATGTTGCAAATTTTGGTTTCCAGTGTGAATAAGTAAAATGTGATTCTTGCTATTGTATCATTATATTTTCTCCCTTTTTAAAGATAAACCAGATATTTTGAGTCAGGGCAACAACAATGACAGATATTTCGGTTATTCTTTAATTAGCTGGCCATAATATATTTTATTTTCATAATATATTTATATTAAAATGTCTTATAAAACATGTCTACTTTTTTAAAGATTTTATTTATCTCAGAGAGAGAGAGAATAGGCATGCAGAAGGGGCAGAGGGAGAGGGAAAAAGAGAATCCCAAGTAGATTCCACTGAGCACGGAGCCCACTTTGGGGCTCAGTCTTGCAACCCTGAGATCATGACCTGAGCCAAAACCAACCAACTGAGGCATGCAGGCACCCTAAGACAAGTACCCTTTTAAAATCCATCTGTATCTCACCATACTTAATGTAGCACAATGCTTACGCTGTGGAAAAATAAGACTTGGACTCAAGTTTTATAGTGTATTAAGGTTGGCTACAAGAGTGAATGAGGTGCCACACACAAAATTGGTGGGCCACCAAAGACTGAATGATTTTTCTTGAGATTCATTGTCACAAGGCACACTGATCATGGCAAAATGTTACAACCATGCAAAATATTTGATGGCATTAACATAGGATAATTTCCAGAAAGGGCTTTCAGGAAAAGTATAGCTGATACATTTTTGGAGAGGATGATGCTGTTTACTCAGGGTAGAGTAAACCATTAGGGTGTTTCTGACTTTCTGCAGCCTTAACCTTTCCTTAACTGGGTGATTCATGACATAGAGCTTGTCTATTATGGGGAGGGCTGACTTCATATGTATGTGACCTGGACAGTCACATATCGCTCTGTGCTTAGAAGTGTCTGGTGCGGGTTGCCTGGGTGGCTCAGTGGGTTAAGCTTCTGTCTTCGGCTCAGGTCATGATCTCAGGGACCTGGGATTGAGCCCCGCATTGAGCTCTCTGCTTGGGAAGAGCCTGCTTCCCCCTCTCTCTCTGCCTGTGTCTCTGTGTACTTGTGATTTCTCTCTCTCTGTCAAATAAATAAATAAAATCTTAAAAAGAAGCATCTGGTGCTTGGTTTGATGTTCTTCTGTCACCATCTTAAAATTCCTAATAAATTTTGAACAGTGGTCTGTATTTTCATTTTACTCTGGGCCCACAAATTATGTAACTGGTCCTGATCTCACTCTCTTTTACCATATATTATGGGCTAAACCATAGTTTTCCCAGCACCAAATTATGGATCAGGTTAGGGTGAGGGCTGTAATGAGCCAAACAAGCTTCTGACCAACTCCTGTTGGAGGCTTGGAGGGTAAAGGAGGCTAAGCTGAGTCCAGGAGGGAATGGAAGGAGAGAGCAGGAGTCAGAATCAGGTAGGGGCTACTGACAGTTTTTCCACTAAGAATAACAGCAGTCTATACTCCTGGTACGCCCCCTACCACGTCTGTAAGGCTTTCACTGAGCACTTCATGTGCCTTCTTTTCTTTTACTGAATCCTCTCAACAACCTGCAAAATTAGTATTGTTTTTATTGACGAGGGATCTGAAGTTTCCAGTAATGAAGTTGCGCATCATTCTAGAGCTAGTAATGGTCTTTTCCCATTTGTTATTCTTTCTGCTCACTTATGAAGCAGCTAACCATCCTGTTAATGAAATTGAACTTGAATCACTTATTTGTCTACTTGACACTCATTGGCAGGGAGAGGGCCATAGACTAATGCTTACATAGGCTGTTTGTTTTCTGCTTCTGTTTGTATACAATTGTAGATAGTTATGTTTTTTAGGACCTTCTGGATATAAATTTCTTTATCTTTTTGTCCAAGGGTACTATCTTGATAATATATTAATACTGGAAGTGTTTTTCCAAGATAAAATAGGTACACATTCCTTCTTTTGTCAGAAAGTCAACCCAGTAAACAGCTATATATTTTTTAAACTTCAGCCAAAATGGGGGCGCCTGGGTGGCTCAGTGGCAAAGCCTCTGCCTCATGACCCTGAGGTCATGATATCAGGGTCCTGGGATTAAGCCCCACATCGGGCTCCCTGATCAGAGGGGAGTCTGCTTCCCCCTCTCTCTCTGCCTGCTTCTCTGCCTATTTGTGATCTCTCTCTCTCTCTCTGTCAAATAAATAACTAAAAATAAATCTTTAAAAAAAAAAAACTTCAGCCAAAATGACATTTTGTTTCTTGGTTATTTCTGTAATCGTTTTTCTAGTTGTTATATGTGATTGTGATCTACTGAAATTAAAATAGATTATCGTGTTTTCTATTTTAATTTTGCGTTAAAATAAGGTTTTTCAAAAATTTGTGAATAGGTTCTATTCTAGCCTAACCCCAATTATGTCTCCTGCAGGAAACCATTTCTGGTGGCTCATATGTGCAGGCTTGGATATAGTTCCTCATCCCATCACAGGTACATTCCACGGAGGGCTGTGCTCTATGTACCTGGAAATGATGAAAAGAAAATAAAGAAGATTCCCTCCCTGAATGTAGATTGTGCAGTGCTCGACTGCGAGGATGGTGTGGCAATGAACAAAAAGGTAATGGCATGATTTGTACTTAGGATGGGAAAAAGAAATGGACTGATACTTGGTGCTATCTTTAAGCAAGACTTACTAGTTGCAAAGACTCTACCATAGTCACCTTTTGTTGGTTACTAATATATTCTTGACCCAGCCTTCCTCTCGATTCTGAGTGTGTGTGTGTGTCTTTTCTCCAAGAGAAAGGAAGAACGCAACCAAAATATACTTAAAACCATGACCTTCAATATATGAGACTGTGTACGTATATTAATAAAGAGACACTCAATCCTTTTTGGCTATGCAATTTATCAGTTTGGCTAAATGAGTTAATCCGAGAATTGTGATGTAAATTTTTTAGACCAGTAAGATGCAACCAGGAGTTTATTTCTTTTTTTATGTAGGCCCATGCTGGAGCCCAATGCAGGGCTTGAACTCATGACCTTGAGATAAAGACCTGAGCTGAAACCAAGAGTCTGATGCTCAACTGACTGAGCCACCCAGGTGCCTCAGGAATTTAGTTCTTTTTAATATAGAGAAATGGCCTTATCTCTTCTGGGACAAGTGCCAAGAAAATAAAAGACTTCTACAAAGAAGTCACCATTTTCCCTACTTAGTTTAAGGAAAACTACCTGCAGAACCTTAAGGTTTCAGCTTTTGGCTGATTTCCTCATGGCCTGACCAGAGAACTAAGCCTTAAAAAATATCCATTGCAAACAGGTACAAAAGTTTCTTACTGGGTGGTGGCGTAATGGGTGCTTTTTTGGTTTGCTTAACTTCATTTTCCAGGTTTTTATAATGAAAATGGATTTCTTCTGTAATTAGGTGAAATAATTAGGTATAAATCATTATAACAATAATTTATGTCTGCATGGAACTTTTTAAGTTAAAAACATGTTTTTCCTTGACCTTCTTCTGTCTAGTCCCTAGACAGTGAGGTTGTCTGGGAAGAGATTGTAGGGCTGAGGGACAGAGGGAGCTGACCATCTGGATTAATGCCAAATGGACACTTTCTTGTCTTAAGTGATCTGAAATAGCATGGCTATACTATATGGCTTTCTTGATTAATTGCTTTCCTTGGAGGGCCTAGCAAACAAATATTTGCCTTAATTAAAAAAAGAAAAAGTTAACTTCCAGCATCTTCCTAATGGTCAAATCAAGACTTTCCAAGTATTTGGAAAAGGATTAGAAGAAGCATGTGGAATCTAAAACGTCTCCTCGACATCTTTGGCATGCCCCAAGGAAAATACAATTAATCTTCTTTTTCCCAGAGATTAAGATAAATAGGCCTTTTCTTGAAGGATATAATGTGCTTCCAGTATGCTCCCTTCCAAAACTCATGTAGTGCACTCTAAGATTAGATACTAAATTGTAATTTCATTTCTTTGTGACCCAGGGCAATTCACTTTACTTCTTTGCCTCAATTTCTTATCTATACTGTGGGATGACAAAATCTTCTTTTGTCAGGGACAGGGATTATTATGAGGAAAAAGTTTGATAAAATGCCTGGGAGTAGCTTGATTTCCTATAGGAAATAGATTAGATAAATCTTGTAATAATCATGATTAGAGGGGAATTTATTTTAGCATGTAGCACAGTGAGCCATTAGGTACCCTGATAAACTTCTAATTATATTTCTTCACAAATCTTGAGGCTATCTTCCCATATCCACTGGAGGATGTTTCCTGCCACCCAGATAAATTGGAAATATGATCCATTCTTGCTTCACATTTTCTTATTGTTCACCTGTGATCTCAAGTTCATCCTTCTACCCAGTGCCTCTACTTACGAGGAAGCTGAAGAAGGAAAGGGGAAGAAAGAATTCATGATGGGCCAGCTGTGCCCACCATCTTTGCGTTCCTATCCAGACAGTGTCTTCATCAGGACACTCCAGTTCTTTTTTTTTTTTAAGATTTTATTTATTTGTGCTCGCTTCGGCAGCACGTATACTAAGACTTTATTTATTTATTTGACAGAGGGAGTGATCACAAGTAGGCAGAGAGGCAGGAGAGGCAGGCATAGAGAGAGGGGGAAGCAAGCTCCCTGCTGAGCAGAGAGCCCAATGTGGGACTCCAACCCAGGACCTGCGATCATGACCTGAGCCAAAGGCAGAGGCTCAACCCACTGAGCCACCCAAATACCCTAAAGGACACTCCAGTTCTTAATGCAGTTAAACTTTCCATTAATTAAATTACAAGCTGGGCTTGTAAAAAAAAAATTTTTTCTTTAAAATCTCTATCTCGGACTTAATTTTATCTCATATATTTTATTCCATAGCCCTTACTTATCAAGGTCTTTTTGGATTTTGATTTCGTTATTCATCATTTATAGCATTTGAGAATTTGACCAGTATATCCTATGAAAATTTAACAAGTTTCTGATGGAAACTTTGAAGAGGTTGGAGCCAAGTACTGTGCAAGCATGCAGCTAAAAGCTTCTGTTCATGTTATATTTGTATAGTGCTGACTAAATGCCGGGCACTGTTCTAAGGGCTTTAATTTGTATAACAACCGAGTGAGGTACTATTATTACACTATTTCTACAGATAGAAACTGAGGCGTGGAGAGGTCAGTTTCATGAATCAATACTGTGAGTACGGCGATTCAGTCACTTAATGCTTCTAAAATCCAGTCTTTTCATAAGGATATTACGAGAGATTTTTTATCTAATGCCATTTTAAAATAAAGATACCATCCCAATTTACATACCTAGAAATACCTTCTCCCCCTGCACTTAAACCTTGCTAGAAAAATGAGGTTAAGCAGATGAGGCTTAATCTTGAAGAACCCCTATCAGTACCTAGTTATTAACATCTTCATTTTGACGTGCTGGAGATAGAAAAATAGTAACAGCTACCATTTACCAGATTTTTCTATGTAGGAGGTGCTATATTAAATGCTTTTAATATATTATCTCATTTAATCCTCACAGCAATTTTGAGCTATGTCCAAGGTCACAATGCCATTAAATATAGAACTAAGGTTTGAATCTCCTAGAATTTTTGCCAGGAATCAGCCTCAAGTTCACCTGTCTGCATAATCCCATAATTAAACTTTTCCCCCTTTCTTGGCAAGTTTGTACCTTGGCTTTTCTCTTTTGTCACCTTTGTGTACTCCATGGTTTCTCAAAGATTACTGATGGGAGCTCTTGTGTCCACCTCCCCAAATTCTTTGAGTGTCCTGGGATTGTAATCTATTTAGACCTAGGGACTTCAATTCATTTGAAATGACCAGATACATCTGAAACTTCTCACATATTGCACATACATTCCTTTTTTCTTTGTTAAAGTCACCTTTTAATCATTTCTTATTGAATTATTAGTCTTCTTGATGAACAAGATGGAATATAGACCATTTTTAGGGAGTTTATTTCTTAAGAAGAAATCCATATTAAAACTCGTTTCAGATGTCCTTTTTTTTGTTTCAGATGTTCTAATTATAGTTTTGCTAAACTGAACTATTATTGTCTAATCAACTTCCTTGGCACTATTAAAACTTAAGTTGCTTCATTTTATATCTCATTTTATTTCTTTTTTTTATTAGTAGACTCATTCAATATTTCATTTGATTGACACTGTGGAGTATGGGCTTGTAATGAAAACAAAAGGAGTTTCCATAGAGCAGTTTATAAGTGTATAATACCTTCCAGCAGGCTCTAATCCTGTCCTGCTAATCCAATTTGTGTTTAAGTAGTTTCTTCATGTCATGGCACTACCAGCTCACCTTCCCAAGTATAGATGATGAAAAGACAGTCTTCACTCCCCTTTTATCTTTTCCTTTTCATTGTTAAATGCAAGAGGAGGTACAGGACTGCATAAGCCATTGCTTGCTGGGACACAGTGAAAATAAGCCAAGTAATGCAGATTTCTGGTGAATCTCCATGATACGTGGGTGGGGCCAAGAAAGTAGGAGTGGAATAAATAGAGACAGAATTCCAGGGCTGCTATTTTAGTTAAATAAATATATAAGCAAATATTTAAATATTTAATATTTAAGCTTAAATATGTAAATTTAGATACTCAGGATCTAAATAAGTATTGAGTATCTACTCAACCAGGCACTGTGGCAAGATGGAGGGGAACAAAGATGATTGCATGGTCCCCAACACAGAGGACTCAAAGGCTGGTGATGAGACAGGCAAAAAAGTAGAAAATTATAATCTAAGCAGATATGTCTATAAGAACATGCATTTCTTATTCTCATTTGGTTCTAAGTATTTTTTCAAAGATTTATTTATTTGAGAGGGTGAATGCATATGTGCATGAATTGGGAGAAGGGTAGAAGGAGAGAGAGAGAGAATCCCAACCGGACTCTGCTGAGTGAGGAGCCTGATGAGGAGGATGGGGCGCGGCTCTATCTCACAACCCAGGAGATCATGACCTGAGCCAAAATCACAAGTCAGACGACACTTAACTGACTGAGCCACTCAGGTGCCCTGGTTCTAAGCTTTTTTTAATTTACATTTTGATCTCTTGCTTAATCCAGGAGCTTCCAAAGAGTGCATGCCAAGTTCTCTGTGGTAAAGAAATGATTTGGTTATTTTTATTTGTTGTTACTTTATTTTGTTTTTGTTTTTGTTTTTATTTATTTATTTGACAGACAGAGATCACAAGTAGGCAGAGAGGCAGGGGAGAGAGAGAGAGGGGAGGAAGCAGTCTCCCTGCCAAGCAGAGAGCCCAATGAGGGGCCCAATCCCAGGACCCTGGGAACATGACCTGAGCCGAAGGCAGAGGCTTTAACCCACTGAGCCACCCAGGCACCCTTATATTTTGTTTTTTTAACACTTCTAATCTATTGCTAACTGACGCTTATAAAATACAAAAAAAAAAAAGAAAAAAGAAAAGAATTTCTAGAAAAATTAAATGCTGCTTGGGTGTCACAACAATGTCAAATATGATAGATGTTTCTAAATTTGTAACTCCCCATTTCATATGTACCTCCTAGTGTCATGGTCACAGTCAGAGTTTGTGGACGAGTGATCCACAGACCACAGTTTGAGTAGCAAGGACTTTGCATTTTTGAAGTTTCAAGCATAGGAGAGATTTCTCATTTATTCTTTAATTGCTGACCTCTAGCTTGGTTGATTGATGGTCAACGAATGTGATCTGAATAATGCTGATTTTTAGAAATGTGTTGAGTTTTGCTTTACATGAGCCATCTTTGTAAATGTTTCATGAGTGCTTAAGAAGAATATGTAGATTTCTGTTTACTAGACCAGAGTTCTGTATATTTTTCCATTAGACCAAACTTGTTAATTATATTATTCAAATACCCAAGTCTTTACTGATTTTTATCTGCTTGATATATCAGTAATTGAGAAGCTAGTTGAAATTTAGCCTCCATTGGATAATTTGCCAATTTCCCCCTATAGTTTTATGAATTTTTGCCTCTGGTATTTGAGCCTATGTTATTGGGTGTCTACAAATTCAGAATTATTATATCCTCCCTGTACATTGAATCATTTATTATTATGCACTAAAATGTTTTTGCTTTCAAGTTTCTGTGGCCTGTTATGAATACACCAGCTTCCTTTTGGTTAGCACCTGCCCAGTGTATTAGTTTAGCCTTTTGCTTTCAACTTGTCCATATCTTTATGTTTCATATATGTCTCCTATTGTTTTTTTAAAATTTCATAACTGTGTGGACAATCTGTGTCTTTTAAATGGAACATTAATCCACTTATACTTTTTTTGTTTGTTTGTTTAAGTAATCTCTACACCCAGTGTGGGGCTTAAACTCGTAACCCCAAGATCAGGAGTCACACGCTCCACTAACAGCCAGCCAGATGTCCCACCACTTACTTTTAATGTAACTACTGATAAATTTATATTTAAATATACCATTATTTTTTGCTCTGTTTTTCTCATCTTCCTATGTTATTTTTTTTTCTCATCTTTCCGGCCTTTTGGAGATTATTTGACTTTTTAAATTTTTCTTAGTCCATTTTTTCCCCTCTTAGTTTAGAAGTTATGACTGTATTTCTAATTTTTATTGGTTACTCTTGAAATTTTACCAGTATAATTAACAAAGCTAAAGTTAACCTGCACCTTCTTCCTGGACAACACAAGAGTTTTAGAAAACTTCAAATCCAGTCCTTTCCCTTGTAATCGATGTTACTTTTGCCTCATATTCCAATTATCTCTTTTTAATCTCACAAATTTTATATCATTGCTATCATTATTTTATATATACAGCATTTATTTAGATTAACCTACATATTTTATCACTTCTTTAACTTGCTCATTATTTCTTCTTTTACACCTCAGATCTTCTCCTGGGGTCATCTTTCTTTCTCCTGATGTGTCTCCTTCAGAGTTTCCCCAATAGCAAAGTTTTGTTGATGGTGAACTCAGTTTTTATTTGTTTGAAATGTCTTTGTTGTTTGGCTAGGTAGAGAAATCTAGACTGACAGTTATTTTCTCTCAAAACTTTGAAGATATTACTTCATTGTCTTTTGGTTTCTATTATTGCTGTTGGGAACTCTGTTGTCAGTCTACAAGCAAGGCTACTTGCCTTTTCTTCCTTGGCTGCTTTTAAGATCTTCTTTTATTTGGTGTACTGAAGTTTCACTAAAATATTGACTGTGTTGGGGCATGTTGGTGGCTCAGTCGGTTAAGCACTGACTCTTGGTTATGGCTCAGTCATGATCTTAGGGTCATGAGATTGAGCCCTGTGTCAGGCTCTACACTGAGTGTAGAGTCTGCTTGAGATTCTCTTTCTCCCTCTCCCCACACACATTATCTCAAAGAGATAAATAAATAAATAAAATCTTAAGAAAATATTGACTGGGCGTTGGCTTATTCCTTCTTCCCTTCTTTCTCCTTTCTCTTCCTTTACTTAGTATGCCGTGCTTTTCTTGTATTTGTGGATTCATGTCTTTTATCAGTTCTATAAAATTTCTACCATTAACAATTCAGATATTGCTTCTATTCCATTCTTTCTATTCTTTCCTTCAGAGATGCCGGGTAGACCTTTTTAGGAACTTTTCATTCTATTCTCCCTGTCTCTTAGTATGTTTTCACATTTTCTATTTTCTTGTCTATGCTGCACTGCTAGTTAGTTTTTCATATCTGGCCAACACTTTTTTCATTCTCTTCAATTGTGTTTAATCTGTTTCACCCATCCTCTGAGCTTTGTATTTTAATTGCTATATTTTTCCATATCTAGAAGTTCTCTTGACTTTTTTCGTATCTACTTGGTCGATTCTGAATCTGACAGTTTCAATTATTTCTTTTTCTTTAAGTAGGTTCCATGCTCAGTGTGGGGTTTGAACTCATGATCCTGATATCAAGAGTTGGATGCTCTCCTGACTGAGCCAATCAGGCACGACCAATTTCAATTATTTTTGCCTTTAAATCATCTTTTGTTTTTCACTGACTCATACTTATGAACCCATATTGATTAGAATTAATTCTTGGAAATCCCAAAGGCCTAGAATGGGAAAGTTTTCCTCCAAGAATTTGTGTTTGCTCCTGCTATAGTCAGGGATATTACTAATTTGGAGTCTTAGTTTGCTCTCCCCCAACTTTTCAGTAATCTCAGGCTTAGGATCCAGATACCAGGTCTGATACAGGTATTTAGGTCCAAGCTTTCTTATTTTTCTGATCCTTCATAAATCAGAAGTCAACTCCATTTTATGTTGTCTTACACTGGCCTTATGTTCTTATGAGCCCATCAAGGCAGTTAAAAGTACTTATGTTGAAATGTGTCCATTTTATGGTTGGATGGCCCTTTAGAGAATGTGGTTTGCCACATTGCCAAAGTAAAATACCTATGCTTTAAGAATTTTTTTTTAAATTATAAACTTAAAAAGAATAGTCTAAAATTCCTATTTATACATAAAGAGTCAAATAGTTATGAGATGAAGCAGCCCCTAAACATCATTTCTCCCCTCCAAACACAGTCCCTTTTATCTCTTCTAAGTTACTATTGTGGCAATAACTCCCCTATCTCTAAGTGATACACTTCTTGAATTATTTTTTCAGTTTCGGGTATGATATTGATTCCTTGCTATGGGATTTACCCCACCACCAACCTCACTATTATATGTGAATTCCCTCATCCCTCAATCATCCAATAAAATTTTATTTAACTTCGATAAGATTAGTATTCAGAGTAAAAACTATTTAGAGATTATGTAGTAATAAGCTGATTACCTTTTTTTGCCCCTGCCAACCTGTTGTTTCCCTGGGAGTTCAAAATTATCTCTTTTTTTCCCCTGACTTTGTTTTGTACTCAGTTATCATTAAGTCAAAACTTACGTCTTCACTAATTATCTAAATCTCTTCTAAATATATTCAGAAGCATCCAGTATTTTATGTTTCACCTTCCTGGAGAAATGTCTCCTTATGTCTTCGGATCCCCTGTAATAATTCCTGAGAGAGGGGCACCTGAGTGGCTCAGTTGGTTAAGCGGCTGCCTTCAGCTTAGGTCATGATCCCAGGGTCCTGGGATCAAGCCCCACTTTGGGCTCCCTGCTCAGCGAGGAGTCTGCTTCTCCTTCTCTCTCTGCTGCTCTGCCTACTTGTACTCTCTATCTCTCTCTGTCAAATAAGTAAATAAAATCTTAAAAAAAAATAGTAATTCCTGAGAGAAAGATCCCTTCTGAAGGACAAGGGCAACTTCAATGAACATGGTATCATTTTTTTTCTAATTTGATTTATAAGTAATGAGATGTGTTAGGAGTTTATAGTCACGAGGGGTCTTACACTTACCCTTCAGGAAGCCAAAGGAAGAACTCTGAATTGTAATTCAAGGAAGGCTTTTCTATGGGAACCTAAGGTAATAAAATCTGGGATGTCACTTGTGGGCACCTTGATTTGGCACCAGGAACCCAGTTCAGTGGACTTGACAACAGTAAGTCTATTTAAATTTCCCAGTTTTAATACTATCTAACCAGGAAACTTGAGTCTATAATCTCAAGAGCCTCTGTTTCCTTCTGTGTCCCATGAGGTAGGTGATAATGCAGCCTGCACTGGCCACCACAGGACTAGCTGTGAGGCTCAAATAGAAAAGTACTTCATAAACTCTCGAGTGCTATAGAAATACTTTTTTAAGTAGTGGTATCGTTCTTAGAGGAATAAAGTGTAGAAAATTTAGGAGAATAAATATATGTTCCTTAAGATATCTCTTGCACAGGGGCACCTGGGTGGCTCAGTGGGTTAAAGCCTCTGCCTTTAGCTCAGGTCATGATCCCAGGGTCCTGGGATCAAGCCCCATATTGGGCTCTCTGCTCTGCAAGGAGCCTGTTTCCTCCTCTCTCTCTCTCTGCCTACTTGTGATCTCTGTCTGTCAAATAAATAAATAAAATCTTAAAAAAAAAAAAGATATCTCTTGCACAGAGCAAGGTAATTTGATAGTCAAGAACACAGATATTGGAGCCAAGCTTCCTGTGTGTGGGTTCTGATAACACCTTGTCCTAATATTTTGTGGAGTAGTTACTTCACTTCTTTGTGCCTCAATATCCCCTTCTGTAAGCACTGTATGAGTGTCTGATAAATACTTAAAGAGCAGTTGTCTTAACTATACTTCTGGGCAAAGGTTTGATGCATTAATTCAAGTCTCCTTGCAATGCCCAGGTTCACTGGTACTGATTCATACCTTAGATTCTTGACCCTCATAGGGTAATATATTGGCATAGGTAGGTTTTAGTTCTAAATGTGCTGGAGTTTGCCAACTTTGCTGTTTTTTTTTTTTTTTAACCTTTCTCTTAAAATGGTAGACAAATAAAAGACTCTAGAGACCAAACAAAACAAACAAAAAACCCACCACTTTTTCTCTCTACTTCCCTCACAGATTTTTTAACACTGAGGGTCTTGAGACAGCTATCTTAGGAATATCTTACTTGGGGTGCCTGGGTGACTCAATCGTTAAGAGTCTGCCTTTGGCTCAGGTCATGATCCTGGGGTCCTGGGATTGAGCCCCACGTTGGGCTCCCTTGTTCAGCGGGAAGCCTGCTTCTCCCTCTGCCACTCCCTCTGCTTGTATTCCCTCTCTCACTGTCTCTCTCTCTGTCAAATAAATAAAAATCTTTGAAAAAAGAAAAAGAAAAGGAATATCTTACTTATTTTTTCTTAGGAAACCAGAAAAGAGATTATCTTTCTTGAGTAGCTAAGCAATAAATTTTTACTTTGCATTTACTTTCTTGGCAGAGAGAGAGTAGGAAAATAGTAGAGGAAAGTAGATCTTCCCATGAGGGCCTGGGCACCATGGGAATGATTAGAACAAGGGAGAGCTAAGCTGTGGTCTGGGTCCTGAGAAAGACCCATTTACAATTATATTCTTCATTATGGGAAACAGGAGGAGGACTGTCACAGAGCTTCCCTTAGCATAGTGTCAAGGAGAGCCCTGGTTGGTGGGGATTGGAACAGCAGCTCTCTTCCCCACCACTTGCTCTGCTTGGCAGAGGATCTAGGGCTGCCAGGAGGACCATCTTGTCAAAGCTGCTCACCATCACAAAAAGCAAGAGGGAGCCATTTCCCTTCTAAGCAACTGCCCTGCTTCATAAGTCCCATTGGATCATTCTGTGAGGCCATGTTCTTCGAATGCCTCTGCTCCCTCTCTCCACTTTGGATATAGTACACATGTGAGGCCTAAAGGAAGTTTACTCGTTGTGAAGGAGTCAACAACTGGAGGCAACACTGCATAGGCAAGGGAAGCACAGTTGCGTCCCCAACAGCAAGCCACTTTCTAAGTACTCTTCACAAACAGTAATTTAGAAAGCATTCCTTGTTACATGTCAGACTGTGGAACCGTGGAGTCCTTGCATTTGTGAGTATGAGTAACTCATTAAGAAACACCAAATACCATGATCTCATGGGATTGAGCCCCGAGTTGGGCTTGGTGCTGGGCATGGAGCCTGCTTGGGATTCTCTCTCTCCCTCTGCTCCTCCTCCCCACTCATGGGTACACACTCTCTTCTCTCTCAAGAAAAAGGAAGGAAGGAAGGAAAAGAAGGGAAGGAAGAGAGAAAAAGAAAGGAGGAAGGAAGGAAGGAGAAAGAGACAGAGAGGGAGGGAGGGAGAGAAGAAAAGAAAAGGAAAAGAAAAAAAAGAAAAGACAAACCAAATGTCAATCAAGGCCATTGGCTTATTATCAACAGATAAATATGAATATGATTTCCTGACATTCATCATTTTGAGCAGTTAACTCTTGAGTTCCCCTGCAATGCCTTTAATTGTCATACAGATAGAAGATTCTTTTTTACCCTTAACACATGTATTCTAATTTGTGCTCTCTCGTTTGGCTTCGTTTTGTGAACACGTGTGCGTGCATATACACACACACACACACAAGTACATAGACACTAAACCCCTATTTGTACTTACCATATGCACACACAAATCCATTTAGCTAAATTTTAAATACTTCTGTGCTCTTACTTTGGTTGAAATAAATTAGCAGGGTAGTGAGGTGTATTCTCCCTACAGGGAGAAAGCTAACTGACGTGCAGTGAATGATTAAATGTATACAGGGGCGTGGGGAGCTAACTCCTCTTCAATAGGGGTGTGAAATTGGGATGGAAGGCTCCTCTCCCAGGGGCCTTGCCTTTATTAAAAGACTTAAGAGCTTGGGAGATTTCTTCAATAGGAATTGGGGTATCTGTGAGTCTTTTTGGAACAGTATGGAAAGCTGAACTGTGCTTAGGAACTCTGCAAGGTCTTTTTGATCCTTAAAGGTTTTGATATAAAAACCTATCCAGGTTTTCATAAAAGTAGTAAAGTGTTTTCAGTCTTTTATCAATCCATTCATACCCTTAAATAACCTTTCCCCTTTTGTGGAGTAATTGCTTTAACCTCCCCCCCCCAAAACCCTGACCTTTTCTCCCCTCATTGTTTTATTCTTCAAAACAGGGTCCTTTTTAATGCAAGGATTCAGATATCTTTATTAGGGTCATAATAGTCCGCAATTTCCATTTAATGAGCTCAACAAAATCTCTTTACAAAGAAATGCAGGCTTCAAATCGCCAGTTATTTCTTTTCCTGCAATTCCCAGGAATCCAATTAAGTATGACAGTATGATCTATAAGATGATATACCTGACTATGGAAAGCCCAAGCCTAGAACAGATCTTTGAGCTCCAGCTCAAAATTAAGATTGAAAGAAAGGAACCCAGCTTAAATGAGCTGAAACTTTATGAAAGTAGAAACTATAGTCATTTCCTCCAAAATGAAGTAAGAAATAACTTGGAATCTATAGTGAAAATCATTAAACTGTCCTATGCCAAATTTAGCTACCAATTAAGATCTCTCTCTCTCTTTTTTTTTTTTTTAGTCAAGGGACCTCAGGTGATTTTCACAAAATAAACCCAGGAGGCTTCAGTTTGCTAAGTCTCTATCATAAAAGATAGCCAGCACCAAAATGAAGGGGATACAGCATGAAATTTTGCAACGTAGCATACTTGGTACCAAAGAATAGTGCATTTTTCAAGTTTTACTGTTTTTGTAGCCACAATGTATAAGTATTAAATACTACCATTTTTTCAATAATAAATTAGTGGGTATATTTTAAGGCATTATTTAACATTTTGATCTAGAGAGGTTATTAAGAAATAATACACTTTTGCCATGTGTTTTTAAATACATCAGAGCTTCTCAGGATGATCGTTTAATTCTTGTTCTATACCTGCTATGTAGGTTGGGGAAGATGGTGTTTTAATGGGAAAAGAAAAGCGTGGTTTGTCAGAGGCAGATGTCAAGTCAAGAACTAACCCAAGGCATAGCCTGCCTTTCTAATAAAGCTATGCCATATTTCAAATATGTTTTTGCAACTTTTTCCCATTTGATGCAATTGTGCTAGTTATTCAGTGGTCATAAATTAACCTGCAAAAGTTAGCAGTTGTGCTCTGAGTTTCCACCCAAATCTAGTCAAAGAAGCACATATTTTGGGGGAAAGTATTGATTAGCTCCAGATAACTAGGCCAAAAAAACCTTCCTTGATATGTGTCAGAAGAGGAAAAGCCTAGAGAGAAAGATGAGCCAGGGAGCTGGCCTGAGATGAAAGTAGGCTTCCCAAAGATGCCTCAAGTTTTCCCAGTAAAACATGAATTCTTGGAGCCTCCCAGGGTAGAAGAATGAAGCCAGATTGAGCTCCAATAGGCTATTCTACTAAGCCTTTCATATACATTGTCTAATTGCCTTCCATAGTAGCAGGGGAAGGCTGATGGCCTGACCCAACTGGTACGGGGCAAGAGTGTCAAGAGCTTCTCTTTCTTAAAGCTATGGATGGCTAGATGCATAGGGGAAGGAAAGTAGAAAATTGGGCCAATAAACAGAACAACTTCCAAATAGGCTGTCAAAGCAAAAGAGCCTGAAAGTGGGTATGAAATACCCAAGTTTGGAGTCAAGATATGAAAAGGTTAGGGAGAAATAGATCAAGACCTCCCATTGGTCAGGATCTCCCTCCCTCAGGGCTCATTTCTGTGACTTGCTTTTCCACATTTCCCCTGGAGTCATATTGCACATATCAGCCTTTAGTTCTGAGGGTCAGAGGGTCATCCCAACTTCTTCCTGGGTTCTCCCTGGATTTTGAATTTTGGTCCATTCCTGGGCCAAAGGCAGTTATCTGCAATCATTCTTTTAGGCGTTTGGCCTAATTGGCGTGAGCTTTGGAGCTGACCATGGTGCTGAAGGTGGTGTAGGACCTATACTAGAGACCATTTAGACTATTCCTGTGTGCCAGCACTACATCTAAATGCTTTGCATGGATCCACTCATTTCATATGCACAACAACTCTATGAAAGAGGTGCTGTTACTCTCATTGACAGATAAGGAGAGTGGAATACAGAGAGGTTAACAAACTTGCCCAAAGTCACACAGCTATTAAGTGGGGAATCTCTACACCCTAGAGCTTCACTTGTGGTCACTACACTTGCTAATGAGAGTTATTATCAGAGCCATACAGAACTTACCGAATTTTTACTTGCTCAAGTTTGTCCAAGCAGAAGTGAGCTATAGTTCCCTATCTCAAGTGCCAGGAAGGTGCTGTGGTTTGGCATCTTGGAGAGCCAGACACAGCAGTGAAGACTGGTTGGGTGCACAGAAAAAGAGTGGCTGACTTACTTCATCATAACAGTCATTACACCTTAATGTAATGACTTGTTCCACATCTACTTTCCTGGTAGACTCAGCTAAGTGAAGAGGGTGCCCATGCATCCCCCACAGCTTACCATAGTGCTTGGTACATAGTAGGTACTCAGCAAACATTTGATGAATAAATGAGTTACGTGTGATCAATATAAAAACTTATTAAGATATGTACTATTTCAGCATTAATAGAAGCACTGTAAATTTGTTAAAATCTGAAACAAAAAATAGAAACACAGTGTTATGGAAAGTATACTCTCTCTTTGTTTTATATTTGTCATGCCCCATCTTGGAAGTTACATGAAGTTTGGAATGCATCTTAATCTCTTACAGCTGCATCTGTACAGACAAATGAAACAAAGCCCTAAGGTCATGATTTGGATAATTTGAATGCCTAAATACATGTACGATTGAACTTTTGTTTTTTGTCAGATATGGGAGCTTATGCTATATTTGAGATTTGGGGTTTTATAGTATCTCAGGAAGGTAGTTCCTGTTGACATGAAATAACTTTGAATGCCTTTTTTAGAAGGTATATGAGCACTCTGTGGTAGCAGTTTGTAGTGGCAATTTTAGCATATTCCAGCCAAATTTCCCATTTGAAGCCTATTTGTTGTTTGATTTTTGTCAAAAAAACCATATTTTTGTTGTGTCGTATGAACATGTAGGAGATTTCCATAACTGCCGTGTTAACTCCTCCAGCGTGTGTGTGTTTTTAAACAACACTACACAGCTGAGCTCTTGGAGGACCGGCCTATTTTGACAGCTCCCCTTAGTCCATGTATCACCAAGCTCATTCTCTGCCAATATGTTTCACATGATTCTGTGGACATGTGTAGCGCGCCTGTGCAACTTGCAAACACCCATACATTATTACAATAATAATTGGGTTTTGATGCAACTGGAACTCAGTACTACCAAGCTGCCAGCATTTCCTTTTGGCTACCAGTACTAGGCAGGAAAATTATAGTCTAACTGTCTTCCTGTTTATTGATAAACAAAGTAGCCAGCCCAGCAATGGAGCCTGATTAGCAGTTTGCACCCTTTGTGAAAGGATAAACAGAACCCTACTGTTTTCTGTGTTTGACTGCAATTTGCATCTTTAAAGAGGTTGGACTGCCCTGAGATTCGTGTTCAACTTCAGAGTGCCTGAATATTCTTTGATATGTTACATGTCAGCCTCCTTATTTTCTTCTCCTTCATCTTGAAACAGTATTTGCCAGCATATCTTTGTTCCCATCTGGCCTACCATAAGCTTCCAGAGTCACCTGTCTGAAGGAGGAGGGGAGGGAGGGTGGGAGGAGAAATATGTCTCTGTCTCACCACAGTTGAATTTTGCATTCCCAGAAGTCCCTTTAGTGCCAACTCAACTCCATTTTCGAAGAGAGGATGATACAGGAATGAAGAGTCAAAGACAAAACCACTCTCACTGGTTCACGGGATCATTTTGGGGGCCCTTTTCCTTCCCTTACCTTTACCCGCCCTCCAAAAAATGCACTCCCCTTTGAAAAGTGAAGTATAATATTAGCCACTACCTGTTGTAGTGTTCTATTCTGAAATTTACTTGAACCTAATTAGATTCTTTAATCCCCCGTAACTATTTTTAAAATGAGAGAAATGACGATCATTTTAACTTGAATTTGCATGATGGAAAAGGGAGCATTAATACATGTAAACATGGATTAATCTGTTTAAATAAATTTTTCCCGTAGCCCTTACTGTATGTAAACAACATTTGTTCTGCCTTAGAGATACTGCATGATTGGACCCATGAGACTGGTTATCCACTGAACAGTTTCCTTTTATAACTTCAAAAGAAATGTTATATATTTATTGGAGGTTGTAGGATGTTAAGTGTAGTTAGACATGAATTGTACCTCAGCTATTTTGTTAATGCCAATAGGGATTAAATTCGATTTTATAGCTGTTGTAGAAGTCTATTTGGTAGCTAACAAGTGGGATTTTTAAATCCTGGAAAACATAATCCTATTATAAAACAGGCAGCTGAATTAACATTACCCAGAAAGGTTCTCTTCATGGATTAGCATTTTTTGACAATAACAAAGAAAATCATCAAATTCTATGGGGATATTACATGCTTTTCTCAAAAGTCAGAAGAGCGAATTGGGAAAAAAGAGCGAGATAAATGACCAAACATGCTATTACTTAGACTGTTTCTTTTAAGAGGAGCAGTGGAGGCTGGAAGAACAGCTGAGTGTGGCCTTGTCTGTAATAATGGCACGTGCTCTGGGGTTGGAAATGGGGCCTTGCTGATTTAAATGTGGATGCTGTACCTTCAGTTGTATGTGATTATTTACATCAGTACTTTTCTACTCCTGGTTTCCTTATGCGGTCACCCAAAGGTAAAAAAGTCACCAGGAACCAAAGTCTGTGAACGAAAACACAAATTGGTGGTGGAATAAATACTTTGCTACTTCCTGTGAAATCAGTAACAGTTCGCCAGTTATTATTAGACCCTAGAATCTGAGAATTCTAGAGCTGAAAATGACCTTGACGTTTATTTTCTTTCATTTTTATAGTCCTATTCTAAGTTTTAAATACTGCAAAAAGATGAATCTCAGTCTCTCTCCCTCACAGACACTCACACACACAACATACATACAGATATACATGGTTAAGTGCCTTTTTATTTTTAGAGAACCTTTCTTTAAGTCTTAGCCATTGGTTTTGGCTTGTGGTGAGGGTTGTTATTAGAGCTTGCAGGACTTGCCAATTTTCATTTGCATGGGTATCATCTTAGCAGATAATCACATGGGTTTCAATCACTGGCATATCATTGTGTTAGATAATTGCACAGGCGTAATCACATATGGATCTTGAGCAAGTCATCATGTGGGCATCAATTCCATCTATATGAGGAAGGTAATTGCATTAAAAGCAGGAAAGGGTGTGTCTTCATGGCAGATAATCTCATGGGTATCAATCACATTAGGTATTGAGGTAGATAGTTCTGTACATATCTACCACTTGTACTAATGGTGATAATTACATGCATATCAATTACATCGACACCCTAGTTTTCTTGTAGAGGTTTACATGTGAAGCAGTCATGTGTTTGCTTATGTCAGAGAAGAGGCCTGATGTCCCTGTGCACACACACACCAGGTCTGGTGGCCACTGTGTGGGTTGGTGGGTGGAGGAAGCAATGCCATCCACAGCTGAGTACGGGCAACTCCATGATTAGAGAGCCATTTGAGATTTTTATTTTAAGGCTTTGTCTCCTGTAAGAGTGGAAATACTGGGAAGAATGTGAATGGGTGTAGAAGACATTTGTGATTTGCTACTGAGCAGCCATTCTTCCTTTTTCAGAGGATGGCTTCTCATTTCCACTCCCAGCCCCACCCTGCCAACCCCTTCTCCCCAATTTCTCCACCCTCCGGCCCCACCCCTCCATTCCCGCTCCGCCCCCCATCCCTGCTCCACCCTCTCCGTCAGATATTAAGGGATAACCAATCAGTGAGTTGCATTTTTCTTGTCACAGTGATTGGCCCAGGCCTGAAAACGTGACATTAGCCAATCAAGAGTCAGTCTAGGAACGTATATGGGACAAGGGGGCAGGAGCTTTTTTTCGGTAGATCTTGTGTGAGAGGAGGCGACCCTGGCCCTGCCTCCTGGGTAGCCCTCTCCAGGATCCACCACGTTATTTGAGAGAGATTGAGACCATGAGTTGGGGGAGGGACAGAGGGGGTTGGAGAAGGAAAAGCAGACTCCTCCCTGAGCAGGGAATCCAATGTAGAATTTGTCCCTTTTATCTAAGTTATCTAGTTTATTGGTAGGATTGTAGTATTTCCTTATTCTTATTTCTGTAAGTTTGATAATAATTTCTTTCATTCTTGATTTTAGGCACCGGGGTGTTTTTTCCTTGGTCAATGGAACTAAAGGTTTTCGACTTTATTGATATGTTCCAAGAGCCAGTATTTGATCTCATTGATTTTTCTTTTTTAAATTCTCTACCTCATTTATGTTTAGTCTTTATTATTTCCTTTATTCTGCTTGCTCTGGGTTTTTTTGCTCTTTTGAAGAGTTCCTTTCCTTTTCTTTTTCTTTTTTCTCCTTTTTTTTTTTTTTTTTTAAGATTTACTCATTCACTTGAGAGAAACAAAGGTAGAGGGAGAGAACAAACCAAGCAGATTGTGCTGGGCATGGAGTCTGATGCAGGTCTCCATCCCACGACCCTGAGATCATTACTCTAGCTGAAATCTAGATTTGGAGGCTAAACTGACTCTATCACACAGGCTCCCCTTAAAAGTTCATTAAGATAAAAGATGAGGTTGTTGACTTGAGTTATGTATGTATGTATGTATGTATGTATGTATTTATATTTCTTAAAGATTTTATTTGACAGAGAGAAAGACTGAGAGCACAAGCAGGGGGAGTGGGAGAGGGAGAAGCCAGTTCCCGATTGAGCAGGGAGCCCGATTCCGGGCTCTGTCCCAGGACCCTGAGATCATGACCTGAACTGAAGGCAGATGCTTAACTGACTGAGCCACCCAGGTGTCCCTTAAGGTCTTTTTTAATATAGGTGTTGAGCTATATGCATTTTTCTCTGTTGTTTAGCTGTACCCCATATGTGATGGTATTTTGTTCTTTATTTTTATTTTGAAAGTATTTTCTTATTTCCCTTGTCATTTCCTTTTTGAGCCACTAGTTATTTAGGCGTGTGTTTTTAATCCACATTGTTTGTGAGCTTCCCAAGATTGTTTTCATTTCGCATTTCTAGTTTTCTTCTGTTTTGGCTAGACAGTATGCTTTCTATTTTCTTTTTTTATCATTTTATTTATTTATTTGACAGAGTGTGTGCACAAGCGGGGTAGGGGACAGAGGGAGAGGGAGAAGCAGCTCAGGAAGCCTGATATGGACTTAATCCCAGGACTCTGGGATCATGACCCAAGCCAAAGGCAGACATTTAACCAGCTGAGCCACCCAAGTGCCCCTGAATTTATATGCTTTGGTTACCAGATTCTGTGTGTCAAGCAGTTTGTCTCTTTTCTCCTCCGTTTTTTTTTTTTT
>NW_022631596.1:0-48518 GCF_010015895.1 Lontra canadensis
CATTATATAATATGTTGTTATTAACTATAGTTACCATGTTTTATGTTAGATCTTCAGACATTATTTATCTTATAGCTGAAAGTTGATACACTTTTACTAATACCTCCCTATTTCCCCTCCCCTCAGCCCTTGGAAACCTCTCTTCTACTCTGTTTTGGGGAGTTTGTTTGTTTAGTTTCCATATGTAAGTGATACCATTTGGCATTTCTCACTCTGTGCAGCTTATTTCACCTACCATAATGCCCTCAAGGTCTGTCCATGTTGTTGCGAATGGCAGGATTTCCTTCTTTCTCATGACTGAATGATATTTTGTGTGTGTGTGTGTGTGTGTGTGTGTGTGTGTAAAGAATTATTTATTTGAGAGGGAAAGACAGGAGGGGTAGAGGAAAAGGGAGAGAGAATCTCAAGAAGACTCCATGCTGAGCACGGAGCCCAACATGGGGCTTGATCTCATGACCCTGAGATTACAACCTGAGATGAAACCAAGAGTTGGACACTTAACCCACTGCCCCACTCACAATGCCCCTATTTTATTTATAATTCTTAAAAATTTGAGTATAGTTGACATAGATTAGTTTTAGGTATACAATGTAATGATTCAACTTCTCTATATGTTATGCTATGCTTACCACAAGTACAGCTGTCACCCGTCACCATACTGTACCACATCATCTTTATCTGTTGATGGACGCTTTGGTTGTTTCCATATCTTGGCTACTGTGAGTAATGTTGCAATGAACATGGAAGTCCAGATAGCTATTTGATATTCTGTTTTCATTTCCCTTGAGAATATATTTAGAAGTGGGATTACTGGATCATATGGTAGTTTTATTGTTAATGTTTGGAGGAACCACATACTATTTTCCATAGTGGCCGCACCAATTTACACTCCCATCAACAATGAACAAGGAATTACTTTTCTCCACATCCTCACCAATACTTATCTCTTGTCTTGTTTAATGAGAGTCATTTTGACTGGTCTGAGGTGATATCATCCATTGTGGTTTTGGTTCACATTTTTCTGATGATTAGTGATGTTTAGTAACTTTTCAAGTTCATGTTCACTGACTTTTGTGTATAGAATAAGTGAGGGGTCCAGTTCCCTCCTTTTGCATGTGACTATTTGGTTTGCCCGGTATCATTTATTGAAGAGATTATCCTTTGTCCATTGTGTATCTTTTGTTCCTTTGTTTTAAATTAACTCATCATAATGTGTGAGTTTATTTCTAGGCTCTCTATTCCACTGATTTATATGTCTTTATGCCAATACAATACTGTTTTTATTACTGTATCTTTGCAGGTTAGTTTGAAATAAAGCAGTGTTATGTCTTCAGCTTTGTTCTTCTTAAGATTGCTTTGGCTATCTGGGGTCTTTTGTGGTTCCATACAAATTATAGAATTGGTCTTACCTATTTTTGTGAAAAATGCCATTGATATTTTGAAAAGGATTGGATTAAAATCGTAGATGGCTTTGGGTTATATATACATTTTTTTTTTTAAAAGAAAGCACCTTCCTACAGAATTTTTTTTTAAAGATTTTATTCATTTATTTGAGAGAGAGAGAGATCACCAGTAGGCAGAGAGGCAGGCAGAGAGAGAGGAGGAAGCAGGCTCCACACCAAGCAGAGAGCCTGATTCAGGGCTTGAACCCAGGACCCTGAGATCATGACCCAAGCCAAAGGCAGAGGCTAAACCCACTGAGCCACCCAGGCACCCTGGGTTATATAGACCTTTAAAAGCCTTAGTTTTCCAAACCATGAGCACAGAATATTTTTCCATTTATTGTGCCTTTTTTCAGTTTCTTTCAATGTCTTGGTTTTCAGTATACAGATTTTTACTTTTCTGGTTAAATTTATTCTTAGACATTTTATTCTTTTTGATGAACTTGTACATGGGATTGTTTTCTTAATTTCTTTCTGATAGTTTGCTGTTGGTGTATAGAAATTCAACTGATTTTTGCATATTGATTTTGTATCCTGCAACTTTACTGAATTCATTTATTTGTTTTAATAGTGTGTGTGTGTGTGTGTGTGTAATCTTTACAAGTGTCTGTATATATGATTTTATTATCTGTGAATAGAGATCATTTTACATCTTTCTTCCAATATTGTATGACTTTTATTTACATTTCTTGACCAAATTCTCTGGCTAAAATTCCAGTAATATGTCAAATAGAAATGGTGAGAATGGTATCCTTGTCTTGTTTCTGATCTTAAAGGAAATACTTTCAATCTTTCACCATTTAGTATGATACTAGTTGTAGACTTTTCACAAATGTACTTTTATTATGTTGAAGTAATCTTCTACTCCTAGATTTTTGTTTGTTTTTGTTTTTGTGTTTTTTTTCTGTTTTGTTTTTATCATGAAAATGTATTGAGTCTTGTCAAATGCTTTTGCTGAATTAATAAAAATGATCATATGGATTTGGTCCATTTTGTTTTTGTGACATATTACATCTATTGATTTTTGTATGTTGAACCATCTTTACATTCTATGAATAAATCCCACTTGTTCACTGTATTTGTGTTTGTATGCATTTATATACATTTAATTTTTTATGTATTATTGAATTTGATTTGAGTATTTTTTCTTCAATGTTGATCTGAGACACTAGTTTGTACTATTCTTGTGTTTTTGTCTGGATCTTGTATCAAGGTAGTGCTGTTCTCACAGGGTAAGCTTTGAAGTTTTTTCTCCTCTTTGCCTTTTTGGAGGACTAATATAATTATTGTTAAATCTTTAATGCTTTTAAATGTTCAAATGCAAAATCCTCAATTGAAGCCATCTCATCCTGGGCTTTTCTTTGTTGTATGGTTTTTGATTATTGATTAAGTCTCCTCACTTATTATTGTTTTGTTCAGATTTTCTATTTGTTCAGAAATCAGTCTTGTATGTGCTTCAAGGAATCTATTCATTTCTTTTAGGTTATCCAACTTGTTGGTTTATGATTGAGCAATCATAATCATTTTTATTTCTGTTACATTATATGTAATGTCCCCTCTTTTATTTTTTATTTTAGTTTTTTGTCTTTTGTTTTGTTGTTGTTAATCTAGCTGACTGTGTCAGTTAATTGATTTTTAATTTTTTTAATTTATTTTTTTAAAAAGATTTTTATTTATTTATTTGACAGAAAGAGATCACAAGTAGGCAGAAAGGCAGGCAGAGAGAAAGGAAGGGAAGCAGGCTCCCCGCTGAGCAGAGAGCCCAACGCGGGGCTCGATCCCAGGACCCTGGGATCATGATCTGAGCTGAAGGCAGATGCTTTAACCCACTGAGCCACCCAGGTGTCCCAGTTAATTGATTTTTTAAAATGAAAACAAGTTTGTTGATTTTTTTTTTCTATTTTCCTCTTTGCTTATCTCTAATCTTTATTATTTCCTTCTTTCTACTAGCTTTGGGTTTAAGTTTTTTTTTTTCTTTTGTAATTTCTTGGTATGTAATGTTAGGTTGTTGATTTATTATATTTTATTTTCTTTTTTGATGTATACAATTATAGCTATAAACTTCCCTCTTAGCACTGCTTTTGTTGCATCTCATAGTTTTGGTATTTTGTGCCTTTATTGTTGTTTATCTCAAGGAATTTTGTAATTTCTGTATTTTTGTAATTTCTGAATTTTTCCTTCACCCAGTTTTTTCTGTGCTAATGATTTTGTTTTTCTTTTCACTGTGATCAGAGGAGATACTTTGATTTATTTTTTTCCAGAATTGGTTAAGACTTAAGGCCTAATATGTGGTTTATCCTCAAAAAGTTCCATATTTACTAAGAAGATTTTATATTCTGGTTTTGTTGAATAGTATGTTCTGTATATGTCTCTTAGGACCAACTGATATATAGTGTTTTTTAAGTTATCTATTTCCTTACTGAACTATCAACTTGTTCTATGCATTATTAAAATAAGGGTATTACTGGCTCCTACTATTCTTATATTGGTGTCTTTCTCCATTCAATTCTGTCCAAGTTTGATTCCTATACTTTGGAGCTCTGAGGTTTGGCATACAAATATCTATAATTATTATATTTTCTTGGAGACTTGCTCCTTTTATCATCATATAATGCTGTTCTTTGTCTTTTATTACATTTTTTGTGTTAAAGTCTGTGTTGTCTGATATTAGTATAGCAACTCCCTCCTCCCTTTTGGTTATCATTTGTATGAGATATCTTTTTCTACCCTTTCACTTTTAGCCTATGTGTGTTTTTGGATCTTAAAATTTATCTGTTGTGCCAGCATATAATTGTGTTTTGTTGTTTTGTTTTACCAATTCAGTCAGTCCATTTCTTTTAATTATGAAGTTTAATCCATTTACATATAAAGTAATTATTGGTAGAGATCAACTTCTTATTGCCATTTTGTTCATTGTTCCTGTACATCTTGTAGCTTTTTGTCCCTTCTTACTGCTTTCCTTTGTGTTTCATTGACTTTTTTTGTGGGGGGGGGTAGTGATGTTTTCATTTCCTTCTCATTCCCTTCTGTGTATGTTCAATAAATATTTTATTTGTGGCAAACATTGCAAATGCATACAAATCTTAAAGTTATAGCATTCTATTTTAAACTGATAACAATTTAACTCCATTTACATACAAAACTCCACTGTTTTCCAGTTCTACTCTCCCCCACTTAATTTTATTTATATCACAAATAACACCTTTATATATTGTATACCTGTTCATGTAGATTTATCGTTTTTTTTAAATGTTTGTATTATTTAAATTCTGTGCACTGAAATTATAATCATACTAGTTATTATATTTGTTTATGTATTTCCCTCTACTGGGGAATCTTATATCTTCATATGGCTTTGTGTTGCTGTCTACCATCCTTTCATTTCAATTCAAAGGACTACTTGGGTATTTTTTGTAGAGCAAGTGTAGTGGTAATGAACTCCCTTTGCTTTTGTTTATTTGGGAACGATTTAATTTCTCCTTCATCTCTGAAAGATAATTTGGCCAAACACATTTATTCTTGGTTGAAAAGAAAGCCTTGTGAAGCTTTCAGGATCAGATGAGAAGCCCAGCCTTCACACTAACTCAATGTGTCTAATTCTTATTGTGGTAGAAAAGAAGCATTTGTGATTGTCTTAATATGGTGATGTCATGAAGATGAAGCTAATTTCCCAGTTTTCCTTCATTCTGGGCCTGGTGTGGGGACCATCAGGCTGGGATTGTTGGCGTAAAGTCCTCAGATTTCTGTTACTTATCTCTACTCAAGACAGACAGGACTTGGCAAAATAGGCCTTAGGTGAATAATGAAACAAACAACCTTGAGGAAGTAAAATGAGTAATAAAAGAAACTTAGTGTTGTAATCATTAAAAAAAAAACATTGTAACAATAAATAAAATAACAAAAGCCTATAATATTTATGTATAAAACAAGGTGCAGTGGGCTGTGAGGCTCCTGGCAATAATTCTGTAAACATTTTGAGTCAAGCAAGACAGACACCTTTCTCTTGGGCAGCCCCCAAACAAGCCAGAACATTGGTCATTCTTTTGTTACCATTTTGAGGGAGGAATCTGGGTGTGAGAGATTTCTTCCCAGTTGCTTTACACTATGCCACATAGAGAAAGGAGCCCAAGAGGCATGCCAAATGCTTTGAATTTTCTTATCCTTTTGCTCTTATCCCAAGTTGGTTTTATAATAACATGGGTGCTGTATTTTCTTAGCTGGCCTCTAAAGTTATTATGAGGTATCCGAGTCTATAATTATTGTGAATTTGGTGTCTTTTTTTGAGGAAGGGAAACTGCTTCCTAGTCTGCTATCTTGCTGATATCACTCTCACATGTGATCACCTTTTATTTTTTCTGAGGTAGTTATGCTTCTTTAACTGGTGTCTTTTTTTTTTTTTCCCCATTTGAAGTTTTTACTCAAATTCCATTTAGTTAATGCATATGGTAAATTTGGTTTTCAGGTATAGAATTTAGCTATTCATTATTTACATATAACACTCAGAACTGATCACAATAAGTGCCCTCCTTAATATCCATCCCCCTCCCACATCCCTTCCCTCAACCCTCAGTTCTCTATAGTTAAGGGTCTCTTACAGTTTGCCTCCTTTTCCTTTTTTTGCCTCCTTTTCCTGTGTTTATCTCTTTGTTTGCTAAATTCCACATATGAGTGAAATCATATGGTATTTGTCTTTCTCTGACAGATTTATTTCAATTAGCATAATATACTCTAGCTCCATCAATGTCATTGCAAATGGCACGATTTCATTCTTTTTGATGGCTGAGTAACATTCCATTGTATTTTTATACCACATCTTCTTTATCCATTCATCAGTCGATGGACATTTGGGCTCTTTCCATAGTTTGGCTATTGTTGATAATGCTGCTATAAACATAAGGGTGCATGTGCCCCTTTGATTCAGTATTTTGGTATCCTTTGGGTAAAAAATGGTGTCTTCTAATTAACGATTTTTTTCTCTCTTTCTCCTTTATTATTTTGATGTATAAAATAATAGTATATCTTAAAACAAGAGTAACTTTGATTTGGTAAGAAGTTATATGGCTTCATTTTTAAAGATTTTATTTATTTGAGAGAGAGAGAGAGAGAGAGAAAGAATGAACAGGGAGAGGAGCAGAGGGTGAAGGACAAGATGACGCACTAAGCATAGAGCCTGATACTGGGCTTGATCTCCTGATGCCAAGATCATGACCTGAGCCAAAATCAAGAGTCTGTCACTTAACTGACTAAGCCAGCCAGGTGCCCCTAAAGAAGTTACATGACTTTGATTTTAAAACCTCAGTTCCTTCTTCTGTAAAATAGAGAAAATAAAATTAGGACTAACTTCATAAAGTTAGTGAGGACTCAGTCTGATCTTCCATGCAAAGTACTTGTGAAATAGATGTTTGACAAATTTGTGTATCTTTCTCCTTGTATCCCTAGTCCTGAGTGGAAAAAGCACATAAACTGACATTTGGTTTCCCTTATAACCTCTTTTATTAGATAATAGGTACTCTGTATAAATAGAAAATACTGAGAAAATAGTAAGCCTTCAAATAGAACTATAGGAATTTCCAGTTTGTATCACTGGAAATAAAGGTATTTTGGCCTGAACTGAAGGAATTTCCTCCAGAAAGAAGATTAGTGCAGGCCAAGCCTGAATCCTAGAAATGCTTTTTCTTTATACACATCTTTCCTCTCTCTTCATATTTTATGAGGAAGGAAGGATAGGCTCCATAGTAGTTCTTGTAGACACATTTAATAGTTTTTAAAGCAACAAAGAACTGTTTAGGCAGTGAATTTCTCTATATGTGGTGGGAACTCACTTATTTGACTGAAAATTGAATTGAGATATTTTATTGGATGACAGATTTTCTATATTGAATTTAGTTCAAAACAAAGCAATTTGATAAACAAAATTCCATTACTTAATTTATGAGTTAGCACAGGCTAAATGTTATTCCTATAAATAAAATCAAGGACTTATGGACAATTTTAACCACACAGTGGTTTTGCTTAGGGTTAATTACAACAAAATCTATGTGGCATATTTTACAATATATCCTTTGAAAAATTTCCCTTCTAACTTAATCACTTGTTATTTAGAAGTGGAAATGATACTTATTTACTTGAATGAAGCTGTTTTGTAGCATTGTATTGATAGCATTTTGTTTACGCCCATCGCCTAAATTAATGTTTAAAATGTTATTCCAGCCCCCAAAATGAAATTTAATATTCTTTAAATGAGAGTATCTTACAGTAAAATAATTCTAATTCAACATGACTAATGTGCATGCACTCTTTCACACAACTATCATATAGAAGAATGACTGGCAGTTATAAGGCACCTCTGAAATCAACAAACAAGTGTGTGTGATCCCTTCAAGCCATCCCATTTAAGTGGCCTTTTCTCCATCAACAGTGTCACTTTCTTCCTTGCTCCTAAGTTCAGTATCTTGAAATAATGTTTTTCTCTCTCTCCTGTATGGTCAATAATTCACCATTCAATAATTCACCAAATTTTATTTAAAACGTTTCTAACATTTGTTCCTTATTTCTCTTTCTATTGCCACTAGGTAAGCCCAGACTCATATATTGAATTACTGCAATAGTTTCTTGATTAGTTTCCTCTCCAACCTTTCCTCTCTCATCATTTCTGTATCCAGTGACATAGTAACATTTCTAAATTACTGTTTTCATCATGCCGTTTCTCAGCTCAAAAACATCCTGTGGTTACCCTTATAGGATAAAAGCCAAATTCCTCAGCCTGGCATGAAACTGCTACCAGCTAACCCTGTTTACTCATTCAACAAATATTTATTGAGAGCTGACCATGTGTTGAGCATCCCCAATCTCTTATGTCTCTGTATACCCTGAAAGATTTTACTATCTGGTTGGAGATTTGTGAAAGTATTCAAAATAAGTTAAATAGCAGCTTCTAATTTAGGAGTTACTATAAAATAATGTATGTTAGTGTGTGTATGTACATGTGTGTGTGCTTGTATATAAATATATTTTACAAATCTTACATATTGAATGGCAGTAATAACATGTTTTTATACTGTTGCAGTTATTATAGTTTATAATGCATATGTAAGTATACTTTCTTTTAATCTATCTGAACAATAATAGAAATAAGGAGAAATTGGTGTTGAGAAGAAGCTTTGTGCCAAATAAATAATATATTTTTGCTCTATAATCTAGAGAGATAGAGCTGAATCCGAATATGTCAGATTTGTGGGTCGTTATTTTGTCTGTTAAAGCAAATGTTATGGAAGTATTATGTTCCATTGTGACAACTATAAATTTTTACTGTATGGATTAAAATATCCAGCATACTCTGCTAGATACTGTGCTAGAGACAATCTTATGAGTTCCTACATTTCCTCTTCCTAGACACATTGGAAATATCTAAATCTGTATCATCCCATCCCCCTTGCAGGTAAGTTGGGCCATGTGACTGTGTTCTGTCGAGGGTATGAGACCAGCCCTTTTACAGTCTGTCCTTTTTACTAGCCATTATTCCCAAGACTTCTTTTCATTTGTTGGGGTGTCTTTGGAAGCCCTTGTTTCTAGTGATTTAGCTACCAATGTGGAGGAGGACTGCCTGATCTACTGCAGACTTTTTGTGTGTGAGAAATCAACTGTATCTCATTAGTTAGTGAATTTTTTAGGATTTTTTTGTTGTTGTTAATGTAGCATCCTAATGCGGGCATACTCTGTTTTGTATGCAATTGTAACACTACCTGCAACATTGCCATTTTTTAAATTCTCAATAAAATCTTGGAAAACAAACAAGAATGGCATTAAAATAAAGATAACCTTGTGTCTTTTAACTATATATATATGTATGTATATATATATATATATATATATGTATATTTGTTTACACACACACACACCTATTTGTGTGTGTATATAGATACATGTATCTACATATATGCAAATATGCAGGTACTGTGGCAGAGGTAATCTTATGAGTTCTTACATTTCTTCTTTGTGGTCACATTGGAAATCTCTAAATCTGTTTTATCCCATCAGCTCAAAACTTCCTATGGTTATCCTTATATGCTTATGTGTAGATATGAAAATATGCACATATGTAGATATTCAAATGTTCATATATGTAAATATATGTGAATTTATAAGCACATAATATATGTGTAAAGAAATCATATACAGACTTCAAAGGCATTAATAAATACACCAAAATCATGACATGACATGCAGTTTATGTATGTTAACTCTTAATCCTATAGCAATCTTAAGAGGCATGTACTGAGTTAGACCAATTTTAAGATGAGAAAACAGACAAAAAGTGGGTAAAGAGCTTGATTGTGATTAGTGTTTTAGAAACACATTACTTGGGACACGCCATGTAATTAAGATGATTGAGGTATGAATGAAGGAGCTAATCATCAATGATCTTCCTGGGACATTCTTCCTATGGGTCTGGCTCTTGCTCTTCCTTCATATCTCAGATTTTCCTGGCCACAGTGATGGCTACTGCTTTGATCATCACGATCACCACTCATCTGACTTTTTCATTCTTTATTTTTGGGGCAGTCTGTTTGCTTACTGCTTTTTCTCCTCTAACTAAGATCTAAAATTTGTGAGTAGAGATCTTAGCTCTTCTGGTTCTTCTTAAACACATTATTGTTCTCAGTAAATATAGTGTAATTGAACAGATAGATGACTGAACAAATTAGTGCTCTATTTTGCAAGGAGTTACTAGGTTGATTTAATCTTTAGTCTAGAGCCCTATGAATAGGAAGTAACTGGAGCATATTCTTGACACAGGTGGAAGATTCCTCTTTGCAGATACCAAGCTAAATATAGAGGTTATACAAAATTTAATCACACAAAAGTGTTAAAGTTAGTATATATCTTTGGAACTCTGAAGGTAAAAGGTAACATAAACGACTTTGTGAAGGTATAATTGTCCTTATTTTACTGATGAGGAAACAGAGGCTCAGAGAGTTTCAGTGACTTCCATGGCTGATTGTGGATTTGAAATTAGGCAGTCTGTTTCCTATCTTAGCACTTTTATATTTTACTTACCACAAAATGAATTCTCTATTAATGATAGTGGTTAAGAATGCTTCATGAAGGTGAGGGAGGCTATGAACCGGTTTATAAAAAATTCACACAACTTCTCTTCTTCATTGACTCTTTTCTGTTTTCCCTGAAAGTTTCCTCAAGATTATTATCTTGGGACTCCTCTTCTTATCTATGGTATTTTGTATATTCTCAAAAATTCACATTCTTCTGATGTTAATGCTGTCATAACTTTTAGATATATCCCCTCTTTAAAATTTCACTAATATGCCCCAAAGTTGACTTTCATGGCTTCTTAACTACTAGGCCATGTGTTACCAAATGACCCTTTAGCCTGTTCTAGTCAATACTAAAAATTTAGACCAATTTAAAGTTTCTAAAGTTATAGTTTCTGAAGTTCTAAAATTATAATTATATTTATCCATTCAAAATCATCAGGTCTCCCAAAATGAACAGGTAAATCTCACGATTCTTGCTAATCCTCACTCTTTGGCCTAATTTCTGTCCTCCTTTTCTCCGATGGCTTCTGTACATACACAGTCCTTTCTTATGACACTGGACCATTCACTGAGCCATGCCCCTACCATCTTGAATAATAAAAAAATTGCAGAAATCTGTCTGAACCATCTTACTTCTGTGTATCAAAGTCTTCTTTATTAAAGCTCAGCTCAGAAATCTCTTCCTAGATTCCTTCTTTATTCTCCTGTCCTTCCCCCACACCACAGTGCAAACCATCTCTTGTCAGAGCCCTCCTTTGGGAATTTACACAGACTATAGTGTTACTCTTTACTTTTTACATTTCATTCCAGTTATAGGTGCATTGGTCTCTTTTCCTTTTCTAAAGGGTAAGTTTTTAGATTTACTCTTTATATGCCCTCTTTATATGTACTCTTTAGAGTACCCAGTAAATGCCTATTTTTGAGCAATTATGAAGTAACTAAAGGAGCTTGCATTTCATGTTTCAGATTAAGCAGAGATTTTATATATTTCTATAAAGTATAGAAGATCTAAAAAAATTAAAAATTGGCTTAGAATGCAATATATAAATATAAATTTATTTTAAATGGAGAATATCCAGGAGTTCAAGAATATTTCATGTTTTAAAAGTGATCAAGAGGAATACAAAAGAAAAGATAATCAATTATATTTTTGAGTGACCCCCAAATACACATTAGTACTTACTAAAACCAAATCATATCTTTAAAGTAATTCTTGAAGAAATGGCAGAACACATTTTTTTTTCTAATTAAAGGACTTGCTATTATTAGGCTATTGTACAATTTTATAATACGCCAATTGTAATATCATTTGCATAGTATACTTGTTAAGTTTAGTGTTATCCTTATAAGTAAATGAATTGTGTCTTATATGATGAGTTACTTGATACCTAACTTATAAAAGGTTCATAATTAATTTAAATAACTGAAACTTTTAAATGTCTATGTAATTTTAAAATACTTTAGCCTTGAATGCACTTTTTAATGAGTAACTCTAAACTGATAATCTTCAAATCTGTATATCAGTCAAATTTAGTACATTTGTAACAATCCAAAAGATTAAATATATACACAGATATTCTCCATACTAAGAAATGACTGTCCTTCCATTTGATAAAACAATCCATAAAATATAAAGTAAAAATATATTGCTTTTAGATGTTCTTGAATCATATGCTGAAATGACAGCATGTACTAAAGTTCACTGCTATTAAGCAACGTTTCATGGAATCATAGACTTTCAGGAGCTCTTTAAAAATATATATATATATATATATTAGAAGACACAGTGCATTTGATACTTCTGTTTCTGCTGCAACTTGTTCACACTCCCAGCTGCGGGTTTTGTTTTGTTTTTCCTTATTCTCTGAATATAGAGAAATGTAAATGTGCTCAACCTCTTCATATTTGTCCTGTATTCATTTAGGTTTCTGGCCTTCTCCTGGAGAGTTGACATTTTGTTGCCTGTGTTGACTAGAGCTCACACAGATTAAAAATGTAAATGAGAACATCTCATGACCAAACAACACAGATTGCCTGTTTCATTCTTCAAATGTGAAAGCAGATAGCCATTCAAAATGGTACTTTTGGTAGTACCAGTACAATCAATGAAGGTGCAACAATTTTAAATACCATTGGCAAGCAAAGTTTTATGTTTTATAAGGCTAAATATAGTTGCATAATATACCTGTGAGTTTACTTTTTATGCCTAATAAAATTTAATCTTTGAGTCAATCTTCCAGAAGGTATATGAAATAATATAGGATGAAACACATATTTTTAGAAAGTGAATGAAATGTAAATATGCCGGATAGATTTTTTTTTTTTTTTTGAGATGGTGAAGGAGTAGAGCCAACTACAGTTGTTCTAATTTTGCCTGTTCTTTGGCAAATAAACAAAACCTAAATGTATACAGATATCTCTCTTTGCTGAGCAATTTCATTGCAGCCTATAATTGCACCACTATTTGTGATAAATTCTGATTTACAGCTTAATTGGCCAGAAGTGAATATAGCCTTAAGGTCGTTGCAATAAAGATGGCAGAAACTTTAGAGAGATAGATAAGTTAACCAAAAGATTATCTGATGCAGTTAGTGGAGAAGATGTGTTTAAAATATTAGAATACTACATGGGGTCATATTGTGCAGTGCTGATGCCATACATATAACACAGAAGGTCAATTTGAAGTGCTCACAGAAGTTCCACAGTAAAATAATTTATATTTAACGACAAGAGTGTGGTGTTTTTTCCTACAAGGGGTACGAATAATTACATGATATCAAAAGGGATTAAAAATGGACCAATTAAAGCTTCCAAGAAAGCTAAGCCTTAAAAGAAATGTAGCAGAAAATTGAAGAAAATAGAAACAAGAATTTTAGCCACCTAGTATTATATAGAGAACTGATACATTTGAGAGAGCCTTTTATTTCTCTATAAAACAAAAGGGAGGGGTCAGAATCTTGGGAGTGATTCTGAGTATTATAGAGAAACAAGGACAAAGGTATACATGGGAAAGTTTGAAGTGTACTGTGTTCCCAAGTACAGTGAAATATGTGAAAGACACCTTTGCTTTTACATGAAAACAGAAAGAGGGAGAACTTAACTGATCAATGAGAAATTGATTTTAACTGATGTCCAAGGTATGAGAATTTGAGGGCTGATTCATAAAAGAGAATGTATCATATGAAATTGTAACTGACTAAGAGTAGAATGAGCTTCGTCCCCAGAGACATGAATAAAGTGAAAGGGTTTAAGCATTTTCAATTGCCTACAATTTAAAAAATACCGAAAAGCTAGCAAAACCTCTACTATTTATAGCATTGCCTGTTACTGGGGACTCTTGCATATTTGCCTTGTTAAAAGGGGCTTTAAAACATCTTTAATAGTATCTACAACTAATTATTGTTACTTTATTTAATATACATACTAATAATATAGTCTCCATGTAATGAAGCACAGACTCAGAGGTAGCCTTTTTTCATTGGTTTCACATCTTTGAATTTTCATCATATTTATCCAAAAAGGAAGGAAATGCCGTAAGGGAGAAAAAAAAAACAAAAAAACACAACAACATTGACAATGAACAAAGGCTAAAACTCCATTTAAATGCTGATATTCTTGTTGATGGGAGTTGACAAATGGACACAGGAAACCTTGCTAGAAGCTTGTAGAAAATGAAATATTCACTCCATGGATATGAATAGATTCTAGAGTGTATGATACAGGAGAGGAAAGAAACACAATTTCATACAAACCATCTGGAAAGTGGATTTTTGGATACATTTATGACTTGAATTTGCTTGCTTCATGTACAGACTTTGTTCTCCCTTGAGATAAACTATAGTCACAAAGATGCCAATAAATCTACGATATTAGGAATTTATAAGGGATTATTCTTAGATTTGTGTTACTCTCCTCTGGGGCTTTTTTTTCACCATGATCACTAGCTGTTAGGGGCTTAAGAGAGCCAAGAAATCCCATTATAAGTAAATCTATAAGCAGGCAAAAGCCTGTTGAGGACAAATACATGCAAGAAATATGGACAGCCAAGTGTAGTTACCTCTGCTCAGGTATCACTGGAACCAAAAACCTAGACACCAAGTATTATTTTTCCAGGCCATCCAGGAAGACTCCATAGTTCCCTGGTACCAACTAACATCTGCCTTTTAAGAAGAATAAAACTTGTAAAGAAAATTATTAAAAAATTATGCATAAAAATAAAGTTAAACATAAAAAGTGAAAAGAGGGAGAATTACCGATTAGTCTAATAAGAAATTTTGAAGAAATAAAGTGATGGCAGTAGGAAAATAAAGTATTTGATCATGGGTAAGTGGCCAAATAAGGGGGAGAATAAAGGAGATAAAGTAGGACAGATGAACACCTGAGACAACAATCCTATTTCTTCCAGACCTATGGAATTTTTGTAGTGCTAGGCTGACTCATGAGAAGTGACATGAGTGGTGATAAAGGCATATATAGTTGCTGTATACAGAAACTGTATCATGTTTCATGACACCCATATGGATTTTCATACCATTTTCACTTCTCAGAAACTGAATGGAGGTTTATATAGTGAAAAAACTCCTAATTATATGAATTTAAATGAGCGTTCTAAAATGGACCAGCTGTGTGACATTGATGTAGGCACTTAATCTTTTTGAGTCTTATTTCCCTCCCTGTAATATAGAGTTCATTATCTGTGAAGTTTTATTATTTCAAGGTCTCTTCTCATTCTAAATTTCCATCGTTCCGAACATTTTCTCCCCTCATTTAGTATTTTCAAATTGAGCACAACCACCACCATCTTCTTCATCTTCTGAGCTATCCTTCCCAAGAGGCTTGCAGTGAGGGTGGCAACAGGAGTGGTAGTATGGGAGAAGAGTAGATGTTTATTTCCTGAGTTTCTTCACCTGTATTCCTGAGACCTATACCTGAAATGCTCTATGTAGTTTGCTAAGAAGTGTCATAGAAAACACTAGAATATTTTTCCATTTTGAGTGAGAAAGCCTAGGGCCCAAGTTCATTATTGCTTTAGATATTATTTGCCAAGAGGTTGTAGAAATGCAAACATGCTGTATGTGGTTGTATCAACTTATATATGTGGTGTTCTCTAAACCTGACATTTTGATTCTATGAAATATTAACAAATACATGTATATCATTGCTCACATACACACACACAATCAAATATAAATTATATTTAGATTATCTGACAATTTGAATTAGGTTTTATAACTTTTTTCCAAAAATGATTTTATTTAAAGTATTTTCTAATTTCTTTTTTTTTTTAAATAACATATAATGTATTATTAGCCCCAGGGGTACAGGTCTATGAATAGCCAGGTTTACACACTTCACAGCACTCACCATAACACATACCCTCCCCAATGTCCATAACCCCACCACCCTCTCCCTGCCCCCCTCCCCAGGCAAACCTCAGTTTGTTTTGTGAGATTAAAAGTCTCTTATGGTTTGTCTCCCTCCCGATCCCATCTTGTTTCATTTATTATTTTCCTACCCCCCAAACTCCCCACATTGCATCTCCACTTCCTCATATCAGGGAGATCATATGATAGTTGTCTTTCTACAATTGACTTATTTCACTAAGCATAATACCCTCCAGTTCCATCCATGTTGTCGCAAATGGCAAGATTTCATTTCTTTTGATGGCTGCATAGTATTCCATTGTATACATATACCACTTCTTCTTTATCCATTCATCTGTTGATGGATATCTAGGTTCCTTCCATAGTTTGGCTATTGTGGACATTGCTGCTATTAACATTCACGTGTGCATGTCCCTTCAGATCACTACGTTTGTATCTTTAGGGTAAATACCCAGTAGTGCAATTGCTGGGTTGTAGGGTAGCTCTATTTTCAACTTTTTGAGGAACCTCCATGCTGTTTTCCAGAGTGGTTGCACCAGCTTGCATTCCCACCAACAGTATAGGAGGGTTCCTCTTTCTCCACATCCTCACCAGCATCTGTCATTTACTGACTTGTTAATTTTAGCCATTCTGACTGGTGTGAGGTGGTATCTAATTGTGGTTTTGATTTGTATTTCCCTGATGCCGAGTGATGTGGAGCATTTTTTCATGTGTCTGTTGGCCATCTGGATGTCTTCTTTGCAGAAATGTCTGTTCATGTCCTCTGCCCGTTTCTTGATTGGATTATTTGTTCTTTTTGTGTTGAGTTTGAGAAGTTCTTTTTAGATTTTGGACACTAGCCCTTTATCTGATATGTCATTTGCAAATATCTTCCCCCATTCTGTCAGTTGTCTTTTGGTTTTGTTAACAGTTTCCTTTGGTGTGCAAAAGCTTTTGATCTTGATGAAGTCCCAACCATTCATTTTTGCCCTTGCTTCCCTTGCCTTTGGTGATGTTCCTAGGAAGAAGATGCTGTGGCTGAGGTCAAAGAAGTTGCTGCCTGTGTTCTCCTCAAGGATTTTGATGGATTCCTTTCTCACATTGAGGTCCTTCATCCATTTTGAGTCTATTTTCGTGTGTGGTGTAAGTAAATGACCCAATTTCATTTTTCTGCATATGGCTGTCCAATTTTCCCAACACCATTTGTTGAAGAGACTGTCTTTTTTCCATTGGACATTCTTTCCTGCTTTGTCGAAGGTTAGTTGACCATAGAGTTGAGGGTCTATTTCTGGGCTCTCTGTTCTATTCCATTGATCTATGTGTCTGTTTTTGTGTCAGTACCATACAGTCTTGATGATGACAGCTTTGTAATAGAGCTTGAAGTCTGGAATTGTGATGCCACCAAATTTGGCTTTCTTTTTCAATATTCCTTTGGCTATTTGAGGTCTTTTCTGATTCCATATAAATTTTAGGATTATTTGTTCCATTTCTTTGAAAAAAAATGGATGGGATTTTGATAGGGATTGCATTAAATGTGTAGATTGCTTTAGGTAGCATAGACATTGTAACAATATTTGTTCTTCCAATCCATGAGCATGGAACATTTTTCCATTTCTTTGTGACTTCCTCAATTTCTTTCATGAGTACTTTATAGATTTCTGAGTACAGATTCTTGGCCTCTTTGGTTAGGTTTATTCCTAGGTATCTTAGGGTTTTGGGTGCAATTGTAAATGGCATTGACTCCTTAATTTCTCTTTCTTCTGTCTTGTTGTTGATGTAAAGAAATACAACTGATTTCTATGCATTGATTTTATATCCTAACACTTTACTGAATTCCTGTACAAGTTCTAGCAGTTTTGGAGTGGAGTCTTTTGGGTTTTCCACATATAGTATCATATCATCTGCAAAGAGTGATAGTTTGACTTCTTCTTTGCTGATTTGGATGCCTTTAATTTCTTTTTGTTGTCTGATTGCTGAGGCTAGGACTTCTAGTACTATGTTGAATAGCAGTGGTGATAATGGACATCCCTGCCATGTTCCTGACCTTTGCAGAAAAGCTTTCAGTTTTTCTCCATTGAGAATGGTATTTGTGGTGGGTTTTTCATAGATGGCTTTGATAATATTGAGGTATGTGCCCTCTATCCCTACACTTTGAGGAGTTTTGATCAGTAAGGGATGCTGTACTTAGTCAAATGCTTTTTCAGCATCTATTGAGAGTATCATATTGTTTTCGTTCTTTCTTTTATTAATGTATTGTATCACATTGATTGATTTGCAGATGTTGAACAAACCTTGCAGCCCTGGAATAAATCCCACTTGGTCGTGGTGAATAATCCTTTTAATGTACTGTTGAATTCAATTGGCTAGTATTTTGGTGAGAATTTTCACATCTGTGTTCATCAAGGATATTGGTCTGTAGTTCTCTTTTTTGATGGGATCCTTGTCTGGTTTTGGGATCAAGGTGATGCTGGCCTCATAAAATAAGTTTGGAAGTTTTCCTTCCATTTCTATTTTTTGGAACAGTTTCAGGAGAATAGGAATTAATTCTTCTTTAAATGTTTGGTAGAATTCCCCCAGGAAGCTGTCTGGCCCTGGGCTTTTGTTTGTTGGGTGATTTTTGATGACTGCTTTAATCTCCTTACTGGTTATGGGTCTGTTCAGGTTTTCTATTTCTTCCTGGTTCAGTTTTGGTAGTTTATATGTCTCTAGGAATGCATCCATTTCTTCCAGATTGTCAAATTTGCTGGCGTAGAGTTGCTCATAGTATGTTCTTATAATTGTATTTCTTTGGTGTTGGTTGTGATTTCTCCTCTTTCATTCATGATTTTATTAATTTGGGTCATTCCTCTTTTCTTTGTGGTAAGTTTGGCCAGGGGTTTATCAATCTTAGTTGTTTCAAAGAAACAGCTCCTAGTTTTGTTGATTTGTTCTATTGTTTTTTTTTTTTTTTTTTTTTTTTTTTTTGGTTTCTATTTCATTGATTTCTGCTCTGATCTTTATTATTTCTCTTCTCCTGTTGGGTTTAGGGTTTCTTTGTTGTTCTTTCTCCACCTCCTTTTGGTCTAGGGTTTGGTTGTGTATTTGAGACCTTTCTTGTTTTTTGAGAAAGGCTTGTATCACTATATATTTTCCTCTCAGGACTGCCTTTGCTGTGTCCCATAGATTTGGAACCATTGTGTTTTCATTATCATTTGTTTTCATTAATTTTTCAATTCTTCTTTAATTTCCTGGTTGACCCATTCATTCTTTAGAAGGATGCCGTTTAGTCTCCATGTATTTGGGTTCTTTCCAAATTTCCTCTTGTGATTGAGTTCTAGCTTCAGAGCATTGTGGTTTGAAAATATGCAGGGAATGATCCCAATCTTTTGATACCAGTCGAGACCTGAATTGTGACCCAGGATGTGATCTATTCTGGAAAATGTACCATGTGCACTAGAGAAGAATGTGTATTCTGTTGCTTTGGGATGGAATGCTCTGAATATATCTGTGATGTCCATCTGGTCCAATGTGTCATTTATGGCCTTTATTTCCTTGTTATCTTTTGCTTGGATGATCTGTCCATTTCAGTGAGGGGAGTGTTAAAGTCCCCTACTATTATTGTATAATTGTTAATGTGTTTCTTTGATTTTGTTATTAATTGATTTATATAGTTGGCTGCTTTCATGTTAGGGGCATAGATATTTAAAATTGTTAGAACTTCTTGTTGGGCAGACCCTTTGAGTATGATATAGTGTCCTTCCTCATCTCTTATTATAGTCTTTGGCTTAAAATCTAATTGATCTGATAGGAGGATTTTCACCCCAGCTTTCTTCTGATGTCCATTAGCATGTTAAATTGTTTTCCACCCCCTCACTTTAAATCTGGAGGTGTCTTCGGGTCTAAAGTGAGTTTCTTGTAGGCAGCATATTTATGGGTTTTGTTTTTTCTATCCATTCTGATACCCTGTGTCTTTTGATTGGGGCATTTAGCCCATTAACATTCAGGGTAACTATTGAGAGATATGAATTTAGTGCCATTGTATTGCCTGTAAGGTGACTGTTACTGTATATTGTCTCTGTTCCTTTCTGATTTACTACTTTTAGGATCTTTTTGCTTAGAGGACCCCTCTCAATATTTCTGTAGAGCTCGTTTGGTGTTTGCAAATTCTTTCAGTTTGTGTTTGTCCTGGAAGCTTTTAATCTCTCCTTCTATTTTCAATGATAGCCTAGCTGGATATAGTATTCTTGGCTGCATGTTTTTCTCATTTAGTGCTCTGAATATATCACCCCAGCTCTTTCTGGTCTGCCAGGTCTCTGTGGATAAGTCTGCTGCCAATCTAATATTTTTACCATTGTATGTTACTGACTTCTTTTCCCAGGCTGCTCTCAGGATTTTCTCTTTGTCGCTAAGACTTGTAAATTTTACTATTAGGTGACGTGGTGTGGACCTATTCTTATTGATTTTGAGGGGGGTTCTCTGCATCTCCTGGATTTTGATGCTTGTTCCCTTTGCCATATTAGGAAAATTCTCTACAATAATTCTTTCCAATATACCTTCTGCTCCCCTCTCTCTTTCTTCTTCTTCTGGAATCCCAATTATTCTAATGTTGTTTCATCTTATGGTATCACTTATCTCTCGAATTCTCCCCTCTTGGTCCAGTAGCTGTTTGTCCCTCTTTTGCTCAGCTTCTTTATTCTCTGTCATTTGGTCTTCTATATCACTAATTCTTTCTTCTGCCTCATTTATCCTAGCAGTAAGAGCTTCCGTTTTTTATTGCACCTCATTAATAGCTTTTTTTCATTTCAACTTGGTTAGATTTTAGTTCTTTTATTTCTCTTGAAAGGGTTTTTATCTCTCTGGAGAGGGTTTCTCTAATATCTTCCATGTCTTTTTTGAGCCCAGCTAGAACCTTGAGAATCATCATTCTGAGCTCTAGATCTGACATATTACCAATGTCCGTCTTGATTAGGTTCCTACCCTCGGTACTGCCTCTTGTTCTTTTTTTTGTGGTGAGTTTTTCCGCCTTATCATTTTGTCCAATTAGAATATATAAAGGAGCAAATGAAATACTAAAAGGGTGGCAAAGACCCCAGGAAAATGTGCTTTAACCAAATCAGAAGAGAACCCAAATCGTGGGGAGGAAAAAAGGGATAAAAAGAAGTTCAGAAAAAAAAATTAGAAAAAGAAAATAACTAAGGAAAAAATACAAAAAAGAAAAAAAATTATATATATATATTATATATATATTATATATATATAATATATATATATTTTATATATATATATATATATTAGACTGGTTACTAGAACAGGATCACCCACTTAATTTTGGGAATATTTTGTTCTCTTAGAAGAAACTACCTCCCAAAATTTTAAAGAATGAAAAACATATATAAGGGTAAACACAATGATGGGATGGAATATGCCTATAAAGATGAAAAAATATATTTTTTTTAATTTCTAAAAAGGAGTTGATAATGTAAGTTGTTTGGGAGAATAAAGAAGAAGAAAGTGGGGAAAATATGCTCAGGCTGGAGACTAGAACAAACCTGGATCTAGATTTAGGGTATATTTTGATCTATTAAAAGAAGTTGTACCCAAAATTTTTTAGAAGAAAAAACCCTATGTGTATACAAAAAATAAAGTTAGATACAATGAAGGATAAAATATGACTATAATAATGCAGGTTCAAAAAACATTATTATTTTTTTATGAAAGGTATTGTTAAGATAAACTAGTTAAAAAACGTTAAAAGAGGAAAGGGTAAAAGTTAAAAAAATTTAACAGAAGAAAAAAATTAAAATAAAAAAATTAATTAACTGCAAGACTAAAGAATCATGGGGAGAAAGCCATGAATACCACGCTTTGCTTTCTCCTCTTCTGGAATTCCGCTGTTCTCCTTGGTAAGTGAACTTGGTCTTGGCTGGATTTCTTGTTGATCTTCTGGGGGAGGGGCCTGTTGTAGTGATTCTCAAGTGTATTTGCCCGAGGCAGAATTGGGCCGCCCTTACCAGGGGCCAAGCTAAGTAATCCGATAGGGTTCGCTTTCGGGAGCTTTTTTTCCCTGAACACTGTAGAGTTCTGGAGGACGGGAATGAAAATGGCAGCCTCCCAATCTCCAGCCCGGAGGATCCGAGAGCTCAGGGTCCCACTCCTCAAGTGCCCTCAGAGAGAAGGGTTCAATCACTCCCGTCTCTCTGGCTTCCAGCTGCACTCTGAGCTCACCTAGCCTGTGACCAAGCATCTCTGTCTCTGGCACACAGCTCTGCCTGGAATCTCTGAACCCTGCAGATCCCTGAGCTCTCCTTGGGGGTGTCTCCCCAGATCTTGTGGGGACCTCACTCACAGAACAGTGGCCTGTGCCATGGGTTATGGTTCAAGGTAACCCCATGTTGAGAGCTCACTCCTTGGCTCTGTAGCTGGCTTCCCCACTGTAATACCTGTGAGCTCTGTGACACTCAGACACCCTTGATCCTTCTGTGACTCCACAGGACGTGGGGCCACGCTGACCCCATGTGGGCTTCACCCCAGTTTAGCCTCTGTAGCAATGTCCCTCAGTGGAGCAGACTTTTAGAAGTCCTGATTTTGTGCTCCATTGTTCCTCCACTTGCCGGGAGGCGGCCCCTCCCCCCACGGTCTATCTTCCCATCTCTTTATATTCATTTCTCCACTGGTCCTACCTTTAAGAAAGTGGTCAATTTTCAGTTTCTAGAATTGTTGCTCAATTTTCAGTTTCTGGAATTGTTGCTCTTCTTCTCTTCGATCTCCTGTTGGATTTTTAGGTGTTTGCAAGGTTTGATAAGCTATCCAGCTGATGTCCTGCTACCTGATGTCATCTCAGCCTGCTACTTCTCTGCCATCTTGACTCCTCCCTGTACTTAAAGTTTTGATTCAGTTCATAACTAATAGGGATTACCCGGCCCCATTAGAAAAAAAAATTATTAATGGAAATCTGTTGAAGAAATCAGAGTAGGAATTGGCCAATACATGGAGTTTAATTTAGGTATTTAAGCTGTGCTGTCGATAGGTAGTTTTGACAAACATGAATTCATTTATATGTACATGAAGGCTGTATTGCAAACACTGGCAGATTTTACTAACATGAAAGAGCTAAAATTAGTCACAGAAAACAAATGCAAACTATCAGTGAAATATGCTAGGTAAGTCACTATTGAGGTATAACTTTAAAAGAGATGACATGACATATAATAGCAGTTATCACTAAGATGGAAAATTCTGAAGAGTCAGGCAGATTTTATGCTAACAATGATAATATAATTAGAAAAAACATGATGGCAGGTCTATATGTGCATTCTGACATCACCATTGAGACTGTTGTTAAGAAGAAATACAAAGTTCAAGTGAATGTTAATGCATGGAATGTTGGAAGAATAGAAAGAATAACATTGCACCATTCTTAAATATTTTAATATGAATAAAACATTTACCAGAGGATGTAAATTCTTTGGGATTAGGGATTCCGTGGCTTAAAAAGTGTATGTGTGCATATACATAGAAATTGCCAACAGCCACCCAGTAAAACTGTTCTCAAATGTAAACTAAAGTATTTATGTTCAGAGCTGGCTAGAGGCATATACACTAATATGTTAAAGAAAGTCATGACCATTGAAACTGTTCCTACCTTGAGGCTGTTTTTGGACATTTTCTGCAAGTCAGATGAGGAAAGTTGATATGACTATTTTTAGGCTGGAAGTGTCAATAAGGTCATTTTAAAGACATTAGTCTAAGTTCCTATAATGTATTCATAAATTCATAATGTGGTTCTTCATATACATATTCATATACTTTACTTTCTTGTGTGTCTGTGTGTGACCCTCAAAAGGCTCCTTAGGTCTACTCTAGTTCACAGTCATAGCCAAGCAGATGACCTTAATAACTCAGTTACAAAGTGACTTTCCTCAAAATTGGAAGTTTTGACACTTTCCCTGAAGGAGTTTGAAAAACAGCTGAATTTTCTGTTGTATCTATAAAGCATGTTTAAGAAAACATACTACGGTGCACTTGGGATTAGAGGCCAGTGTACGTTATGGAACCTAAGGGATCAGTGACCATGGAACAGAATGGACCAGTGGAAAGTCAGAAATCAAGGAAGTTAACTGGAGAGAGATTTTGCCAGGGGTTTTGGGGGTGGGGCTGATAGGGACATGTTGGTCAAAGGGTACAAATTTTCATAAATGAGATGAATAAGTTCTGAAGATCTAATAATATATATGACATGATGACCATAGTTAATGATACTGTATTATGTACTTGAAATTTGTTAAGAAAGTAGATATTAAGCATTCTCACACACAAAAAATTAACTGTGTGATGTGATGGGATGTATTAATTAATTCGTGGTAATCTTTTCACAACGTAGGCACATACCAAATCATCGTGATTTAAATACATACAATTTTATTTGTCAATTATACTTTTTAATAAAAAAAGAAAATCAAGAAAGAAAATTGGGAAAAAAACTTTTTCACCAGAAGTGTGGATTTTCATATTTTGTCAGTGTTGCTTATAGCTTTATGGGAGTGTGGCTCCATCAGTATTCACAACCATGTTACATATGAGGAGCTATGGTCCTTAAGTGCTTTGCAGTTTGCCACAAGCAGTGAAGACTTTAGTAAACAAGGCATTGGGAAATTTGCTATGGTTTGGTTTGTATTTTTATTGTACCTTTATCTTAATTAGTTAAATCCATTTTACAGTTGATACAGTTAATGGGAATAATTATTTTGATAGTGTAAACTATTCACTTTCAGAGTTATATATCTTTTAAAAATCAAAATAAATAAGTAAAGGAATAACTCTCCATAGCCAAGGTCCATTTAGTAAATTATAAATTTTAGCATGTTAAATGATTTTATAGTAGACTAAAATACTATAATGTAAAGGAAAAAAGTTACCTTTCTTAATTTTCCCACATAAAAAACTAGATATACCATATTTACATACTTACCCATGTTGTGAAGAATAATAATTGATTGCTCTAGGTTCCATTTGTGAGTCAAAAATATTAAAACTTATTTCATACTGGTAATTGTTAAACTGTAAAGCTTTAATCATCTCATACATGGCTAAGGAAAGTGAAATATTAAGTACAAGATGAACCTTTCCTGAATTACCTTTTGAGAATAAAAAGTTTATTTTAGAATAATTTTAGATTGACCAAAAAATTACAAAGATAGTACAGAGAGTTCCCATATAGCTGGCGCCCATTTGTCCCTATTTTTAAACTTTTTAATTGAATTCCAGTTAACATTTGTTGCAATGTCAATTTCATTTGCATAATATAACAGTTCAACACCTCCATACAACACCTAGTGCTCATCAAACAAATGCACTCTCCAAGCCCCATCTCTGAAAGGTGTGAGGTGATATCTCATTGTAGTTTTGATTTCCATATCCCTGATGATTTCATCTTTTCATGTATCTGTTGACTATCAGTATGTCTTTCTTGGAAAATGTCTGTTCATGTCTTCTGCCCATTTTTTAATTGGATTATTCAATTTTGAGGTATTACATTTTATAAGCTCTTTATACATTTTGGATACAAATCCTTTATCAGATATGTCATTTGCAAATATCTTCTCACATTCTGTAGGTTGCCTTTAGTTTTGTTGATTGTTTTTATCGCTATGCAGAAACTTTTTATTTTGATGTACTTCCAATAGCTTATTTTTGCTTTTATTTACCTTGCTGCAGAAGACATATCTAGAAAGAAGTTTCTATGGCTAGTGTCAAATATGTTACTGTCAGTGTTCTCATCTAGGATTTTTATGGTTTCAGGTCTCACATTTAGGTCTTTAATCCATTTTGAATTTATTTTTGGTCTGAGGTAAGAAAGTGGTAAGAAATTTATATGTTGCTGTCCAGTTTTTCCAACACCATTTGTTGAGGAGGCTGTCTTTTTTTCCACCGGGTATCTTTCCTGCTTTGTCAAACATTAATTAACCATATAGCTGTGAGTTCATTTCTGGGTTTTCTATTCTGTTTTATTGATCTGTGTTTCTATTTTTGTGGCACTACCATACAGTTTTGATTACAACTTTATCATATAACTTGAAGTCTGGATTTATGATGCCTCCAGCCTTACTTTTCTTTTTCAAGGTTGCTTTGGGTATTTGGGGTCTTTTGTGGTTCCATACAAATATTAGGTTTGCTTGTTCTAGCTTTGTGAAAAATGTTGTTGGTATTTTAATAAGGGGATTACATTAAATATGTAGATTGCTTTGGGTAGAATAGATATTTTAACAATATTTGTTCTTCTAATTCATGAGTATGGAATCACTTCCCATTTCTTTGTGTCACCTTTAATTTCTTTCACCAGTGTTATATAGTTTTCAGAATACAAGTCTTTCACCTCTTTGGTTTAGTTTTTTTCTAGGTATCTTATCATTTTTGGTGCAGTTGTGAATGGGATTGACTCCTTAATTTCTTTTTCTGCTACTTAATTATTGGTGTATAGAAATGCAGCCAACTTCTGTACTTTGATTATGTATCCTGTGACTTTACTGAATTCATATATCAGTTCTAGCAGTTTTTTGGTGGAGTCCTTTGGGTTTCTATATATATAGTATCATGTCATCTGCAAACAGTGAAAATTTTACTTCTTCCCTGCCAATTTAGATGCCTCTTATTTCTTTCTGTTTTCCAGTTGCTGGGGCTAGGAAGTCCAGTACTATGTTAATAACGTTGTGAGAGTGGACATCCCTGTCTTGTTTCTGACTGTAGAGGAAAGCTCTCAGTTTTTCCCCATTGAATATGAAGTTCTCTGTGAGTTTTTCATATATGACCTTTATTATGTTAAGGTATACTCCCTCTAAGCATATACCTTGTTGAGAGTTTTTATCATGAATAGATGTTGTAGTTTGTTAAATGTTTTTTTCTGCATCTATTGAAATGATGATATGGTTCATATCCCTTTTTTTAATGTGATGTATCATGCTGATTGATTTGTTGATATTAACCCTTACAACTCAGGAATAAATCCCACTTGATCATGATGAATGATTTTTTTTTTTTAATGTATTGTTGGATTCTGTTTGCTATTATTAAGAATTTTTGCATCTGTTTTCTTCAGGGATATTAGTCTGTAGTTCTCTTTTTAAGTGGTATCATTACCTGGTTTTGGCATCTTGGTAATGCTGGCCTCATAGAATGAATTTGAAAGTTTTCCTTCCTTTTCTATTTTTTTTTTTAATTGTTTGAGAAGAATTGGTATTAACTCCTCTTTTAACCTTTGGTAGAATTGCCTGTGAAGCCATATGGCCCTGGACATTTATTTCTGGGGAATTTTTCAATTACTAATTCAATTTCCTTTCTGATTATCAGTCTTTTCAAGTTTTCCATTTCTTCCTATTTCAGTTTTTTATTTTTTAAGATTTTATTTATTTGACAGAGATTACAAGCAGGCAGAGAGGCAGGAAGGGGGAGGGGGAGGAAGAAGGCTCCCTGCCTAGCAGAGAGCCCAATGCGGGGCTTGATCCCAGGACCCTGAGATCATGACCTGAGCCGAAGGCAGAGGCTTTAACCCACTAAGACACCCAGGCACCCCCTATTTTAGTTCTGATAGTTTACATGCTTCTGGGAATTTATTCATTTCTTCCAGTTTATGCAGTCTGTTATATGGCTAGTTCCTGGCCTGAATGTGACAAGTTTTAACTAGGGGTTCTCTGGTCTGCTTGTGAAAGAGACCTGCCACCACCTCCACCAGAACTGAGTCTCTACAGAACTCTCTGGGAAACATGGTATGGGCGGGGGTTTGTGCTGGTCATCTGTGGGAGAGGCCCACTACACTGGGACTGAGGCACGCTTGACTGAGAAGGCAGTCCCACCAGAGCCTTGAGGGGTGGAACTTATTGTATTCAAGTCAGGCAGCTAGTATAGGCACTGCACTGCTTCCCACAGGTGGTTTGGTGTTTATATTGAAGGCCAGGGGAGGGAATTGGCATCCTTGATCTGTTTCTACCCTAAATCACATCTCCTTACTTCTTCTTACTTTCTTACTTTCTTCTCTCCCTTTACTTGTGGAGTTTGTTCTTCCAGTTTTCAGGTCAATTTCTAGGGTGTTTAGGGTGATTTAATAGTTATCTAGCTGTGCTCATGGGACTAGGTGAACCTAGGGACCTCCTACTCCATCACCATCTTCCTCTCTTTCCCATTTTTCCCCTGTTCTTAACCTCTTGCTTTATTATGGTGCATTTGTCATAATGTATGGACAGATATGGGTACATTATTTTTCACTACATAGATACTTTATTCATATTTTGTTAAGTTTTACCTAATGTCATTTTTCAGTTCTAGGATTGCAGCCAGTATACCACCATATTATATTTAGTCATCATGACTCCTTAGGCTACTCTTGTGACAGTTCCTGAGTTTATTTCCTAGTTTCTTGGATTTTAAATTATTTTTGTTCACAAAGGGTTGGATTCAATATGAGCACCTATCAATTTCTACATTTTTCAAAGATTTTATTTGTTTATTTTAGGGGGCTGGGGGCAGAGGGAGAAGAGGGAATCTCAAGCAGACTGTGCACCAAGCACAGAGTCCAATGCAGGGCTGGATCTCAGGACCTTGGAGAGATCATGACCTGAACCAAAAAATCAAGAGTTGGATGCTTAACTGACTGAACTACCCAGGTGCCCCTCTACATTTTTATGATGACATGAGATAAGAACAGTTCACATCTAAGAAATAATTCACACATAAAATAACTACTATCAGTACATATATGCATATCCATTTACTACTAGCTTTGTAAATCCCTTGAAAATGATGTGTATGAGTAACTTAACACTGTATTTGGGCAGATTTTCAGTATCTAGTCTGTTTATTGGAACATCTAGGAAATACATGTGAGGAATATTCTTTGATAATTACTCTAAGGTGTGTACTACAGATTTCATTGAATGGGTCTGCATGATAATTATCAGAAATAATTACCATATATCATATTTTAAAAATTGGTATTTAATGCAAATAAAAATCATTTTATATTAATACCCTCAAGAATAGTGGTAAAAAGGTCTTTCTATTTAAATATAGTTGGTATAAAATTTTATATTAGTTTTGGGTGTACAGCATAGTCATTTGACAATTCTATTACATTATTCTATGCCAACCCCAAAAAGTGTAGTTGCCATTTGTTATCATATAATGTTATTAATATATTATTGAATATATTTCTTTTGCCTTACTTTTTATCTCCATGACATACTTATTTTATAAATGGAAGTTTATGCTTCTTAATCCCCTTCACCTATTTCAGTAAATAGTTTGATGTCTATAACTTAGGAGCTCATTTTAGAATTTTAATTGGATATAGAACATTTGAGACAAAAGTCTTAGTTAAAGTGTCCAGTAAACATCTTTAATTAGTTTGAAAAAACCAAAGAAGACCTAATGAAGAAATCTAATGAAGGGTCAAAGAAGAGAGTTGAGGAAAAAACCCACACTAATTGTACAATATATTATTAGAGGAAAAGGGAAAAATATATGACAGCTATAAAGAGAAAGTGTAGATCATACAGAAGGAGAAAAATTAGTTTTACATAAAATTTTTCAATATCAGTGTGTGAATTCAATAAACCTTTAAGACAGTATTTTCAAAATGTTGGAAAAAAAATTCTCAGAACATAGGATTCAATATCCAGGTGAAGTTTTATTGAAATGTTATGGCATGGCAAAAAATAGCCTTGGGCAATATTTTTAAACATATGATGCCTCAGAAGGATCACCACACAAATAGTTTTAATAAAAAAATTTTTAACAAAATACTAGAAAATAGACAAATGCACATGCAAGAGGAGGTATCAGATTTACTTTGGAAACTGATAATCAAGTATATTTATTGTAATCCTTAAACATAAAATATATTTATATTATACCATTAAATGTAAGTGCATATATATACAAACACAAAAAAGAGTAAATATATTCATAACAAACTCAAATGAAAGTATACAGAGTATTAATAAGTTGGGTCAGTATTATGGGATAGAAAAATAGTATTAGATTTGAGGGAAGTGAAGGTATCATTTTAGAAGAATAGAAGAAAGAAATATCTTAATATAGGGAAAGTGGGACATCTTGAAATAATAAACTTCTATGATAAAATTCTTAACATATAGGTTAATCTTTAAAATAAGTTTAAATGGACTAAATTCACCAGTTAAAAGATAAAGACTGATTTATTTTAAAAAGAAATGTAAATATAACAAGAAACACATCTAAAGGTAAGGAAAAAAAAAGTTTAGAAAACAGAAATATCAGACTAATAGTTATCAGGAACTTGGTTTAGCAATATTAATATATGATAAAATAGGCCTTAAGACAAAGTGTCCTTTTATAAATGAAAACATGTATTACCTTTACTGTGATCCAGCATGATCAAGTAGAGTTTATTCCAGAAATCCAAGATTGATTTACTATTTCAAAATCAATCAATGCAATTTGCCATATCAGCACAGAAAAATCCCTTTGACAAAATAAATACTGTTCTCAAACTGGGAATAGAGTAGAGCTTCCTCAGTGTATAAAATACTTCTAGCTAACAGAATACTCAAGGGTAAAATAATGAATGTTTTTCCCCTAAGATCAGAAATAAAACAAGAATATTAGTTCTAAAAATGTAATTCATTGTCATACTGGAGATCTTACTCATTGCAAAATAATCAGATAAATAAATAAGTGTTCAAGTTTGGGAGCATGATTGAGTACATTAAAAACCCACAGGGTTATAAATATTAGAAGGAAAGTAATATAAGTCTATTTGCAAAGAATTTCGTCATGGATATAGAAAATACTATGGACTTTATAAGCAGTTATTAGAACCAAGAAGTAAAGTTAGCATGATTACAGAATTCAAGGTGAATGTGCAAAAATCGGTTGCATTTCTCTAAACCACCAAAAAACAACTGGGTAATGTATTTTAAAAATACCATTCTCATATGTTGGGAGACTCCATGCTAATAAGATGTCAGTTTTTCTCCTAAATGATCAGTAATTCTCTACAATCCCTTTATAAATTCCATCAGTCTCTTTTAATGAAATAAGTGATTCTAATATTTATATGGAAACACTAAGGATATAGAATAGTTTAAGCAGTGTTATTAAAAAAAAGACAAATTTATAAAAATTGCACCACTTGCATTCAACATATAATAAGCTGTTTTCCAAAGACTGTGATTTGCCTAGAATAGACAAAGAGATCAATGAAACAGAATATATTTTCCAGATCTGTTCTAAATAAGGAAGCCACTAGTCACATGTGGTTATTTAAATTTAAATTCCTAAAAATAAAATTAAATTAAAAATTGGTTATCTCAGTCACATTCTGAATACTCAGTAGTCACATGTTGCTAATTACTACCCTAATGGACAATGTAGGTATAGTAATTTTCATTATTATATAGTTCTTTTGAATGGTGCTGTTCCCATTGAACTCATTGACATATCAGTCAATATGATTCTTTATAAAGATACTAGGTTAATTCAATGAGAATTGAATGTTTTTAACAGATGCTATTGCTAAGACAACTAGGTAATTCCATCAGAAAAAAAAAAAAAGAAGTTATAAAAAACTCAGTACCTTTTTTGCTCTCTACACAAAAATCTGGATCATAGACTACATGTAATACTCTGAACCATAAAACTCTTAGAAGAAAACATAAGACAATAGCTTTTGTGTTTTAGGGGCAGGAAAACAACACATGTAATTGGGCAGAAAAATCACTAACCATGAAGAAAAAAATAATTGGCAAATGAAGTTCTATCAAAATTAAAATTTTCCTTTCATTAAAAGATACCATTAGGAAAATGCAAGCCATAAATTGGGAAAATTATTTGTAGCAAATACATCTGTCAACAGTCGTGTTTCCAGGATATATAAAGAATAGAACAAGGGAGGCCTGGGTGGCTCAGTCATTGGGTCTGCCTTTGACTCAGGTCATGATCCCAGGGTCCTGGGATCTAGCCTCACATCAGGCTTCTTGCTCAGCAGGAAGCCTGCTTCTCCCTCTCCCTCTACGTGCTGTCTCTCTCTCTCTCAAATAAATAAATAAATAAATAAAATCTTAAAAAAAAATAAAACAAAAACCCAATGATATTATCTGAGGAATCCAATAAAAATCGTCAAAGACTCGAATAGACGTTTCAGTGATCAGTAAACATTCAGGAACAGGTTTTATCATTACTCATCTGGGACATGCAAATTAAAACCAGTATGCACTATACACACATTAGAACAGCTAAAATAAAGAAGACTGATAAAACCAAATGCAGGAAAGATGTGAAACAACTGGAAAATTCATACATTACTGGTGTTGGAGTAAAATAGTAAAACCTCTTTGAGAATTATTTGGCACTTCTTGTGAACTTAAAGAATATATCAACCCCACTATCTACTAATTTCATTGCAAGGGAAGTAAAAATATATGTCCACACAAAGACTTATAAAATAATGTTTAAAACTTTTTAAATCATAATATCCATAACTGAAAACCATCTACATGACCAACTAGTGATATATCCCAAATGTGGAATGTTATTCATACATTCATACATTCAGACATACATGAATGTTATCAATACATATTCAATATGGAATATGTATTCATTATTCCAGTCTACCCTGGAAGGAGTAAATTACTCCCAGGAAGGAATAATTTCCCTATTCACACATGTTCCTAAAACTCTGTTGGACAGTTCTTTGTAATAGTTACTGAAACCTATTCCTCACAAATTAGGCTGGCTTACTCATTTTATTCATTTTTTAACTTAAATTACGTCAAAATACAAAGAGTTTTTAAATGATGTTTTTATACAAATATTCTCTATTAATTCTTTCTGTTCCCTTTCCTTTTGCAGTTAGATTACAACATTTTGTGGTCGGTCACACTACCTGAGTGGGGACACTTGCAGTTTATGTGAGAACGCAACTTTGAGAGACTTTCTTTGAAAACCAGTTGTTATTCTGCCTGGTTCCCTTGAATTTTTCAGTATCCTATAATATGGCCATCTGTAATTACAAATAAAATAGCTATCCTCTTTGTGTTGATTCTGACATCCCTTCTAGGATACTATCCATTGTGTTATTGGGAACCCAGATTATATTGGTTAAGACAGAAAACATGAACTTAGGAAATAAGAAATAAGCTAAACTGCAAACACTGGTAACTCTGGGTGATATAGGAGGTGTACAGGAATGAGGCATCAAAAGGGGAGAAGCAAAGAGTAAGAGAGCAGACCTACATATATAATATTTCATAATTTACTGGAAAAGGTGAAGGGCAGTTGATTTAAAAAAAAATCTTTGTCATCTTTTCTGAGATGCCCTCAGTTTATTCTCTGAAGTGTGACCTGTATTGTTCTTGCAATAGTTTGGGGTTTTTTTTTGTCAAATGTCTTTTTCCTCCCACTCCTCTTGTACATGCAATATATATATCCTCAATTTTTAATGTTGTTAAATTTTAATGTTGTTAAATTTTAATGTTGTTAATGTTGCTTGTTCATACAACTTGCTTTAGGTTGAAGGAATGAGAATGTGACACCTGCAGGGGCCTTATATATGCTTAGTTCTCATCAGCTATACATGAGAACATGTAATTATTTCTCTTTGCTTGAACCCCACTCAACAAAACACATGTGGAGAAATCTCGAATTCCACCTGCAACCTAAAGTAAAGCACAGCCAAACCACAACCTGAAGACAGAGAGACACCCGAGTCAGTCTAGATCAGGCAAACCACAGTTACCCATAGACCATGTGCATATAGACTTTTTTGTTGCAAACCGCTGGGTTTTAGCATGGTCGCTTATGCAACTTTGTTAAAATAACTGATTATACATTTTCAACGTTGCTATCCACTCAAAATGCTCTATATTTCCTGTTCCCTTAGTTTGTTCTGATGATGGGATAATCAAGCACATATGAGAATATGACATACATATATATGTCATATATATCATATGTCATATATATTTGTGTATGTTAGTGTTTTTGCCTTAATTTCAGAGGCAATACTTTCTTATGCCTTTTAGGGCTACTAAATACCTTGAAACTTCATGAAACATCTTTCTTCTCTTTTTCTATTATTTTAGTCATTATCTGTTTGTCTTCAAGTTACTCTTATAACTCATAACCCTAGGACACTGACACCTAGTTCATAATGTTTAACTCTCTTATTGATACCTTCATCTTTGGTTAAATTGTGTAGATGATTCAACCAGTATCTGACACTGCCTTTTCAACTTTATTAAAACTGCATGGATATTATCAACTAAACTGAGCCACTTAAGCCTTGACTCTAAAATTTACATCTCAAATCACCCTCTCTCCCTTCTCTACTCTTACAAGCCTATCCTCCTATGATGATTTGTTCATTCAGAGAGCATTCATGTACTATTTCTGCAAAATATTAAAGGAGATTCAACTTTGTAACTAGTAATGTACTCATTACCCTTTTATTGTCCCTTTCTAATTCATTTTCTTAACTGGTACCTGAGAACTGAATCACTCTTATAGTCCTTGTGCTTAGCTAATGATATGCCAATATTCTCAAAAGTGGTATACTCTAAAGACATAAGGTATTAACCACACCACAGGAAATTTGTGTAAGAACTGCTTTAAAGTATCCCTCAAGGGGCAACTGGGTGGCTCAGTGGGTTAAACGCTCTGCCTTCGGCTCAGGTCATGATCCCAGAGTCCTGAGATTGAGCCCCGAGTCTGGCTCTCTGCTTGGTGGGGAGCCTGCTTCTGCCTCTCTCGCTCTGCTTGCTGCTCTGCCTACTTGTGATCTCTCTGTCAAATAAATAAATAAAATCTTTAAAAAAAATTATTCCTCAAAATTACATCTTAGTGTCTCTCACATACAGTAGGTGTTCAATAAATATTTGAAAGAATGTTGACATATCAAGAAATATAATCTCTAATAGGACAATTTCTGAAATTATGCCTAAGCATTATATATTTTAAATAATTTAAAAGGAAAAAATAATAGCCACTTTCATAAATTCTAATTATAGCACTGATTTCACTCATAGTTTGGAAAATAAAGTATCTCTTCTCATGTTTGCTAGTTGTAGAAACAAATTTTGCAGTTATAGTATTCTATCTACAGCAAAAGTTGATGGTGTGTGAAAGAATTACAGATTCAGAAGAATTGATTATGACCCCACAGGCATATAAACAGAGGCAAAATGACCTATTCGCCAACTCTGCCATTCCCATCAGCGACCTCTGAGGAAAGGCAAAATAGCAGAATATTTTTTTCCTGTGTTTCTGAATTGTCTTTTTTATTTATAACTAATAACAATACTGCCAAAAAATACTGCAAAAAAATCACAGTGCATATTAAGATGAACCTGGGATGGCAAGGATAAACCTTTATTTCCAATGAATAGGTCAATTACTAGATCAAATTAATGTTTTTCCCTCTGGGCTCAGTGTCATTTTTGATGACAGTATGACACTCACAGAGAAGAGAGGTTAGGTCCTTTTACCACATTCATTGAATTAAACTGAATGGGTGAAACAGGGAGAAAAATTACAATCCAATGTTCTATCAAAAATATTCAATGTGATGACGGATTCAGTTAAGTGAAACAAATATGATAATTGATTATCACTTTTAATAACTTTGCCTTCAATTACCCTGTTAAGAACAGATACAACAGATAAACTCTTTTGGAATAAATTAGCAATAAAATAGCATGGTAAATAGAAATGTACATTTGAACACTTACTATATTATACCATAAGACCCACAGACTTTTTATTGTGAATTTTTTGTTGGCAATTCATTAAGTGGAAAATTTGTGTCACTTGCATATATTGGTATTTTATGATTTTAGTCAGCAATTTCATCATTGTAGATTTAGACATTTAAGCTCTATATTCCATCTCTTTCTTTTAAAAATAACAAATCTATGCATGAATCTGCATTCTTCTCATATATATATAGCTATGAAAGACAGCACATTATGCAGTGGAAACGTAATTACCTCTTTAGAATTTTGATGGAAATTTAGAATTTTTGTTGAAATGCTAAATTCTGGAATATAAACCCTTCCTTGAAAACTTGGATGCAATCCTCCTCCAGCAATTATGTGGTCTTTCCTACAGATTTATACACTTAAATATTACAGATTTCCCTGTGTTACATATTATACAAATGTTAGGGTTGGCTTACAGAACTATATAAAGTCCTTTTTCTGAGTCTGTAATATACTTAACACAGAACTGGTCATATTGTCTGTCCTCAGGAAGAACTTACTGATAATATATTTGCTCTTCATATGTAGAGAACTTCAAAATAGTTCAGAATTTTTAGTGCCTAGAAACATATCTTTACTAACCAACATCATAGCCAATTCAATCTCCCAATTTTAGAGCAATATATGACTTCATCTAGTCAATTTGGTTAAAACATCAGGCAAGTAGTTCAGTGACAAAACTCAGACATACTAGAGACTACTGACTGGTTGCTTTTTAATTTTCTTCTTAAAATGGTGTCATCATGTAGACATAAAATATCTGTTTCTTTTGTGCACCCCTATTATACCTTTGGCTTAGCAAGTATATGAATATATGCATTCTTGTGTTCAGATAAGATTTATAACTGGGAATTGCATTTACAGAAAATTACACCTTCACCTTTTTGGGCATTGAAAAAAAGTGAAAGAAAGAATATATTGTCCTCTAAAGTAGCAAAAAAAAAAAAAAAAGAAAAAAAGATATTTCCTTCTGATTATGTAACAATCTGTGACAATGATTAACTAATAAAGGAAAGTTCCTATTGACAAGATATAATTCCTCACCCCAAATTCTATTCTTGGGGAAAGCTGTAAACTCTATGTGAACTTGAGAAACTTCTTCACTTAAGTTAAATAGGAATAATAAGCATACTGCCATTTACGTTAGGTTCCCAAGTTCAAATTTCCTTTGCTGTTTCTGATTGAATTTGAAAATTTGGTGAACATTATACAACCTCATAGAAAATCTGTAGTCACAATTTCATAGGTTTTTAACTTTTTAAGACTTTATAAAGAAAATACAATTATCATAAAATATTTCGAAAATACAGAAAATTTATACAGAAAAATAGAAAGAAACATGATTCTAGTCTCCAGAGATAACCTATTTTAATAAATGTCTTACCAATTATATACAAAACTTAATTGCATCTCAGTCTTCACAATGTTTACTTATAAGCGTTTTCATAATCCTAAAACTCTTCCAAATATTTAATGAGTAAATATGTTCCATTATATGGATGCAGCATGTTTCATTAAAATTTTCCCTTATATATGTACATTTTGGTTATTTACTAGCTACACTATTATAAACACAAGAACTATATATAATAAACAGATGTTTGAGATACAATTCTGGCTTTAATTTGTGGATCAATGCTCTGAATATATATTTTTTATTCTTTTTCTAAAATAAAAATTAAGCATTCACACAAAAAATCACACAGTTCTAGAAGTTTTTATTTTCCTCGCCTGTCTCCCTTAAGAGAAACATTACAAACTCTCTTAGCTAATTCATTGTTGTTGTTTTTGTTTAACCACATCTCAAATTAATATGATTGCTTTTCTACTTCTTAATTTTTCAGTTTGAGGCACTGACTAGTAATTTTGCATCCTGAAGGAGAATGATTTAGTTTCCATTTCTTCCTTAGTCTCTACCACACACATGAACTCATGATGCCTGACTCATACTTCTAATACATGTATAACATAATATTAGAAATTTTGTGATTAAGGACTTAAAAGTGAATATTGCTACATTTGTATGTAACCAATTTTTGTCTCTAGAAGCATGTAGGATTTTCGTGCATTTTCAATTTTCTGAAATCTTAAAATAATGTGTATTGTAGGGGTATATTTTTCTCTAGTATGTAGAATGGTATGTGTCCTTAGTAAAAATCACATGCTTCAACTTGGGATTTAACTGGTGATTCCATTCTCTCTCTTTTAAAAATTCTGTTCTCTCTCTTTCTAGAACTCTTCATTGGCTAGTAACCTATATTTTCTCATGTTAATTCCTTCCTTCCTCCCTTCCTCCCTTCCTCCTTCCTTCCCTCTTTCTTTCCTTTCCTTTTCTTTTTTCTTTCTTTTCCTTTCCTTTCCTTTTCTTTTCTTTCTGTTTTCTGGAAGATTTCCTCAACTCTATTTTCCAAAATTTTTACTAACTTTTTCACTTCAGCTATCATATTTTTAATTTCCAAGAGATCTGTTTCTGTTCTTTTAAAATAGTATTTGTTTCAAGATCGTATACCTGTTATTAATCTCTTCTGAGATAGTTTCCTTTCATTGGCTTCTATTGTTACTTATTTGGGCCACTGTCTTTCATGTAGAGGATTCTGCAGCCTGTGGCTTGTCCTTGCTTTTCCAGGGCTTCTTTGAGAGTGATCTGATTTCTTTGTATCTTTCCCAGTAAGAACAAAAGTGTGATATATTTATCCCAATGTTGTGGGAGCTGAAGCAGTTAGGGGGACCATGCTGGTGGTTTTAGCATTCATTAAGTAAATAATTTCTTTTTCTTAACTCTACTTGAACAATACAACCCAGAAAAATATGTTTTGTGATTTTTAGGGGAAAAGGCACCAATCTTTCTTGGAAAGTGGATGGTTAGGGGATGAAACACAATTGTTACACTATTTAGAGTTGAGAGGTTTTCATGAGGAAATGAATCTAACAGTTTCTTAAATTTCAAAGCAATACTCCCTTTTTTAAACACCCTCCTATCTAGGTATCTGTATTTATTCATTATTGAGGACTTTGGCAGTTTGGCAGCAAAAATCATGTCAGATCTCCGCTTTCTCCATAGTTAGCTTTGATTTTTTCCAATGTCCTAAATCTTTCATCTGACTTTCCAAGGCATTGCTCTTTTCTACTTTACTACTTTCCTTATTTTTGAGTCAGTTTTACTTTAAAAAAAAATGGTTCTATTTGTTTTCTCCTCAATAACAAAAAAAATGTCCATGTCCTCTATTCTACCAGTAAGTCCAAAGTCTGAAATATGGATACTTTCTGCCAATTTGCTTTTCAGAAGCCTAATTTACATTCTTACTAGTGTTGTATGAGAGCTGCTATTACTTATTTCACAGAATCCTTGCTGAAGATTATACATTTTCTTAATATTGCCAACTTCATAGACTTAGAAATGGCATATTTTAAAAATAGAAAAACTGTAGAAAACATCTAATCTAAACTCTTCACTGTGGAGATGGAGAGAACAAGTGCTCCATAAACCAGTGAAAGAATGAGGGTGATAGAGGACCTGAGACATTTAGTAATTCTGAGTAAAGTACACATTATTCATGGCATTTGGTATGACCGTAGCTGGTTAGACTTCCATTTTATTTCCATGTTCTAATGAAGAGGGAATCCATGCATAGAATCAAAGGAGTCTCATAAATCTGAAATGGGGAAATTTATAAGATCACTACTTCTAGTATTAGTAGTATTTATGACATTGTCACCAAAAAAAAATCATACTGTATACATTTATATAAATTTCACTGTATTTCTCCTAAAAATCCTTAGTACTTTACTTAATACTTTAACAATACAGAAAGTATAGCATAGCAATTTTAGTAACAAAATTGTATTGTATATTTAAAATGTTTAGAGAGTAAATATTAAAAATTCTCATTGCAAGAAAAAATATAGAGCTAAAAAAGTGATATTAAGTAAACTCATTGTGATGATCATTTCACTATATATGTTTATCAAATCAATTTGTTGTACTTCTTAAATATAATTTTAATAAATTATAAATTTAATAATTATATAAATAAATAAATATAAAATAAATAAAATAATAAAAAATAAATAAATTATAATAAAACTAAAAAAACTAAAAAATAGAATAAAATTACAGTAGCATGTAGTTCACACTCTAAGTCTCTTTATTTCATGTGTTAACACAGTTTATTTCATTTAAACATGAAATACATATTTCATGTATATGCTGTTACAAATTTATTTTAAAAAATCTTATTAAACATATTTCCATAATATTTGTTTCTATCATAACCAACATATGTTTATTTTATTCATTTAATTGTAAAGAGAATTAAGAATCACCGCAGAGATAAAAGAGTCCTTTGAGAAGAATGAGCAGTGGGTGAAATTTTAATGAGTGCCCAAATTTTAGGCATGTTATGAAATAGATGTTTTGCTCAGATAGTTGGAAAAAATTGCTAAATTTTTAAACATTTAACTTTATATCCTTTCACTCTATGTTCATTTTACATTTTTCTATTTTTTAGTATTTTCTCTTTGTTTTCCAACTATAGTTCCTCCTAAAATGAGGTATAAAATTAAGTAAGACTTTTCAATACCTCATTTGTTTTGTACATTTTTCACTGGATGTGATGGGAATATTCTAGGGAAAGAATAGAATAATTTGCCATTCTAATTAGGTCATTGTAGAACTTAATTTGCTGTACTGTAATCACCATGTTTTTCATTCTTTTTCAATGCAATGTAAAGTTGAAAGAAGAAAACTGTTTAGAAGGAAGTAACCAGTAGTCATTTAGAAACATCTGGAGACACAAAGTTTGAGATGTAGAGTCAAAGTTTGCTTGGGGAAAAAATATCTATATCTATCTATATCTATATCTATCTATCTATCTATCTATCTATCTAATCAAATACAGAATTTAGCATTAGAATGGATTTCTACATGTTTTGGATAGTTTATACCATTAATTCTTTAGAAGGAAGGAGATTCAATTAAACATGTCAGTTAGATAATATCCAGAGAAACATGTTAGAAATTTTACTTCTTTTTTTCAACAATTTTATTTATTTACTTGACAGACAGAAATCACAAGTAGGCAGAGAGGCAGGCAGGGACAGAGGGGAAAGCAGGCTCCCTGCTGAGCAGAAAGCCCGATGTGGGGCTCGATCCCAGGACCGTAGGATCATGACCTGAGCTGAAGACAGAGGCTTTAACCCACCGAGCCACCCAGGCACCCCTAGAAATTTTACTTTTATTTTAATAAATTTCTACTTTCTTTCAGAGTTCATTGAGTATTACAAACACTGGGCTGTGTGACATATACAAGGACAATAAGATCCATACCCTGATATTGAAATGCTCAGAGTTCTGGTATAGGGAACAGAGAAGATTAATAAATTCTGTTTAGTGTGATAATAAAATAAATGTTTACCAGCTCTATTGTGGCCCAACATAAAAATGAATAAAATGTGCTCATTTGTAGTAGAAAATGAATTAACACAATATTTGTACTCAAAATTATTTAAGATAGTTTACAAGTTGGACATATTCAAAATAGAATATTTGGGAATAGAATCTAAACAAAGCATCTTAACCCAACCATGGGGGTAAGTACCAATGGAGATAGCTAATTACCACAACTGGTTTTACTTTTCTCTAGCAGAGAATATGAAAGAAAACCTGTTTACTTAGATTATATTTTCCTGAAGAACATTTCATGGAGTACTTTATTTGAAAGATGCTTCTAGAAAATTTAATCTGTTGTAAAAATCTTGAGGACATATAGCACAGAGTATCCCTAGCTTTAAGACTATGAGTTTTAGATTTAATTGAATTTCTACACTTAGGAAAATTTTGCTTATGTGATTGCAAGGGGTATCTGCTTTTACTTGAGGAACCAGTATTTCATGGAACATATTTTAGAAATAATGACTTGATAGTTGTCACTTAATAACACAATCAATCAATCCATGTGTTTTCATGATTTCATTTCCCTGGTTAATAAGCAGTTGTGAATAAAAATAGCAGAGTGAAGTTTAAAAAATGGGTAAGAAATAGATGAAATGAAAATCTCTGAGAGAAAATTTAAGATGTCTCTTATGGTACAACATTTTGCTTTGAAATGTTAGACATATTAACTAAATTTATTGCCAATTTCAAGATTAAATAGAAGTTGCAGTAAATAGAAATTATTTTAAAATACTGATGAGAGTTTCATTTTGAATGTTAGAAATGATCTCTGAGAATTAATGAAAGAAGATTTAAAACTATTGATTAAATTTTATATATATGTATATATATTTAAGATTTTATTTATTTGACAGGCAGAGATCACAAGTAGGCAGAGAGGCAGGCAGAAAGAGAGGGGGAGACAGGCTCCCTGCTGAGCAGAGAGCCGGATGTGGGACTCGATCCCAGGACCCTGAGATCATGACCTGAGCCGAAGGGAGAGGCTTAAGCCACTGAGCCACCCAGTCACCCCTAAATCCTATATTAAATAAAATATGAGACTATTGATGTAACAGTTATAATTGTTACAATTACAAAATTGTATATATGCAGTTCACACATTTACTTGAAAGCCTCAGAAAGTAACTTCCTAACTCCAGAACTTCTGAAACAGAGTAGCAGAGAAGCTACTAATTAATATATTTAGGATTAAACATCTCTGAGTAATAAGAATTTTGATAAAGATAGATAGAAGAAAACTACTTGCCAATATCAATGGCATTTCTTTTATTACAAAAAAGAAAACGAACTGAGGAGAAAAATGTTGAGCCTTAAAAGGAATAGTATATAGCAATAATTGCATGCATTTCCTATTCAACAAAGTTCAAATCCTAGAAGTTTGAGAAAAAGGAGGAATTGAAGCTTATTAAAACTATTATGAAGTTTAGGGAAATATTATTTCAATAGAAGATAAAAGTTATCTACATTTTAGTTTGATACTAATTTCCTTACAGACAAGACACACTATTCCTTATTGGAAAAGCAGCAATGTTAGCTGAAATTGAAAGGAAAACATGCATGCAATCAAAATCATCTCAATCAAATAAAATAAAGGCCATCAGAAGAGATGGAAGTTCTTTTAGACTGGAAAAAATGGTAGCATAATTTGTGGCCAAATAGGAGGTCAAAAGGAAATTACAAATTCTGTTAGAAACTGATAGGTCTGAACCAAATGAGGGTTCATTGTATATTATCTGCGTAAGATTTTGGTGCCAGTGAGAGAAAAATAGGATGATGATTCCATTTTAAAAGTAAATGAAGTCCTGAATATATTTTTTTAAAATTTTGGACATAATCAGGATCACTGGCTATAGAAGTAGGTAATACAAATTAAGGAAAATGGAGGTGGACCAAATATTTTAATACACGTATACTTATGACTAAAGTCATATTTTTCATTTGAGTAAGATTTTCCAATTTTATCATCAAAATAATTTTTATTTTCTGAGGAAGAAATTTAACTTGCAAGCATATATTTTGTTGAAGATATTTTTAAGTTATTGGCAAGTGATACAGTATGCATCAGTTCTTCAAGATGTTTAATCAATGTTTTGGTCTATGTTCATTCAAATCATTCCAAATCATGGCCAGTTTCTTCCTTCCTTCAAATTTGATTGTGTTGCAGATATTCAATTCTATCTCAAAGTGGTGTTTTGTTGGATATTTTCCCAACCTACTGCGATATTAAGCGAGGCAGGTCATACAAATGACTGCCAACAACTGAAATTGGCATGTATTCTAAGTGGTTTTGAAGGGGATTGGCTAGCTTGAAATTCACCTGAGGGGCTTTACAATTTTCAAGCCATTAACTCAAGACTTCCTCCCATGGAGAAAATCAGAAGATGGTCTCTAAGGCTGTGGCAACAAAACAAAAATATCGTCCAATGATTTTGCAAAATTAGATTGCATTTTCCCCCTATTTTGCCTCTATTCCCTGATTGTGTTCTATGGAGTAAAAAAGTACATGGAACATCCATAAAACTATTCTGTTCTGAGACATTCTTAAAAATGCCTCTTCGGAAATTCTTGAAGTATGTGCCAACCTGAGATAGTGTAATAGTCTCAGACTGGCTTGATTTTTATGTTATCATTTACAGATTTGATCTTCAAATACCAGTAACTGCAGCTCTCCTTATGCATATAGATCTTTGATGGTCTGAACGGAATTGACTAATCACCCCACACCTACATAGAAAGATTTTGGATTTATGACTGATCTTCATTTTCCCTATGATTCACAAGAATTAGATTACTTGGCAACACCCACCATGATGATTTATTTCCTCTCTGCTTGTGTATTCTTTCTAAATTAATGAATCATAGACACAATTTTCAAATTGGAATAATAACAATAAAATGAGACTATGGTTATTATACTTTTCTCAACCCTTGTAATTATGAATAATTTAGATCAAGTTTAGAGATAATATAGTGTCTACATAACTTCTTTCAGTTAATCATTGCAAAGTAAGTATTATGTGATAGAAATATCTCACAAATCACTACTATTGCCAGTTTTACAGTTATATATTTAAATATATTAACAGGAAAACATTTGGATGTATATTATATTTTCTAAGTTATAATTATTGGATACTCACTATGTGCTACTGTGTCTGCAAGGCATAGAGGATACAGAAGTAAACAAAGCAGGTATTCCTAATAAAGCTTATATTTTAATTGAAGAGATGGACAAGAAACAAATACATAGTCTTATAGATACAGAAAAAATGAATAATTCATTTAATAATCTATTCCTAAAGGTTGGCAAATGTTAACCTGTGGGTTGTAAATTACATTTGTACTTTGAATGGGCTCCTGATAGACAGCCTAATGTTAAATATCTACAAATATGGCCAACAAGGTTTTGTTCATGCAAGCATAACTTCTTTCTTTTGAAGACCCAGTCACCTCTAAAATTTTTTTTTTATAAATTTTATTTTTTTTAAACATATAATATATTTTTATCCCCAGGGGTACGTGTCTGTGAATCGCCAGGTTTACACATTTCACAGCACTCACCATAGCACATACCCTCCCCAATGTCCATAACCCCCCCAACCCCCTTCCCCCCAGCAACCCTCAGTTTGTTTTGTGAGATTAAGCATCACTTATGGTTTGTCTCCCTCCCAATCCCATCTTGCTTCATTTACTCTTCTCCTACCCCCTTAACCCCCCATGTTGCATCTCCTCTCCCTCATATCAGGGAGATCATATGATAATTGTCTTTCTCCGATTGACTTATTTCGCTAAGCATGATACTCTCTAGTTCCATCCACGTCATCACAAATGGCAAGATTTCATTTCTTTTGATGGCTGCATAGTATTCCATTGTGTATATATACCACATCTTCTTGATCCATTCATCTGTTGATGGACATCTAGGTTCTTTCCATAGTTTGGCTATTGTAGAAATTGCTGCTATAAACATTCGGGTGCACGTGCCCCTTCGGATCACTATGCTTGTATCTTTAGGGTAAATACCCAGCAGAGCAATTGCTGGGTCATAGGGTAGTTCTATTTTCAGCTTTTTGAGGAACCTCCATGCTGTTTTCCAGAGTGGTTGCACCAGCTTGCATTCCCACCAACAGTGTAGGAGGGTTCCCCTTTCTCCGCATCCTCGCCAGCATCTGTCATTTCCGGACTTGTTAATTTTAGCCATTCTGACTGGTGTGAGGTGATATCTCATTGTGGTTTTGATTTGTATTTCCCTGATGCCGAGTGATATGGAGCACTTTTTCATGTGTCTGTTGGCCATCTGGATGTCTTCTTTGCAGAAATGTCTGTTCATGTCCTCTGCCCATTTCTTGATTGGATTATTTGTTCTTTGGATGTTGAGTTTGCTAAGTTCTTTATAGATTTTACACACTAGCCCTTTATCTGATATGTCGTTTGCAAATATCTCCTCCCATTCTGTCAGTTGTCTTTTGGTTTTGTTAACTGTTTCCTTTGCTGTGCAAAAGCTTTTGATCTTGATAAAATCCCAATAGTTCATTTTTGCCCTTGCTTCTGTTGCCTTTGACGATGTTCCTAGGAAGATGTTGCTGTGGCTGAGGTCGAAGAGGTTGCTGCCTGTGTTCTCCTCAAGGATTTTGATGGATTCCTTTCTCACATTGAGGTCCTTCATCCATTTTGAGTCTATTTTCGTGTGTGGTGTAAGTAAATGATCCAATTTCATTTTTCTGCATGTGGCTGTCCAATTTTCCCAACACCATTTGTTGAAGAGACTGTCTTTTTTCCATTGGACATTCTTTCCTGCTTTGTCAAAGGTTAGTTGACCATAGAGTTGAGGGTCTATTTCTGGGCTCTCTGTTCTCTTCCATTGATCTATGTGTCTGTTTTTGTGCCAGTACCATGCTGTCTTGATGATGACAGCTTTGTAATAGTGCTTGAAGTCTGGAATTGTGATGCCACCAACTTTGGCTTTCTTTTTCAATATTCCTTTGGCTATTCGAGGTCTTTTCTGGTTCCATATAAATTTTAGGATTATTTGCTCCATTTCTTTGGAAAAAAAAAATGGATGGGATTTCGATAGGGATTGCATTAAATGTGTAGATTGCTTTAGGTAGCATAGACATTGTAACAATATTTGTTCTTCCAATCCAAGAGCATGGAACATTTTTCCATTTCTTTGTGACTTCCTCAATTTCTTTCATGAGTACTTTATAGTTTTCTGAGGATAGATTCTTGGCCTCTTTGGTTAGGTTTATTCCTAGGTATCTTAGGGTTTTGGGTGCAATTGTAAATGGGATGGACTCCTTAATTTCTCTTTCTTCTGTCTTGTTGTTGGTGTAGAGAAATGCAACTGATTTTTGTGCATTGATTTTATATCCTGACACTTTACTGAATTCCTGTACAAGTTCTAGCAGTTTTGGAGTGGAGTCTTTTGGGTTTTCCACATATAGTATCATATCATCTGCAAAGAGTGATAGTTTGACTTCTTTGCCGATTTGGATGCCTTTAATTTCCTTTTTTTGTCTTATTGCTGAGGCTAGGACTTCTAGTACTATGTTGAATAGCAGTGGTGATAATGGACATCCCTGATGTGTTCCTGACCTTAGTGGAAAAGCTTTCAGTTTTTCTCCATTGAGAATGATATTTGTGGTGGGTTTTTCATAGATGGCTTTGATAATATTGAGGTATGTACCCTCTATCCCTACACTTGAAGAGTTTTGATCAGGAAGGGATGCTGTACTTTGTCAAATGCTTTTTCAGCATCTATTGAGAGTATCATATGGTTCTTGTTCTTTCTTTTATTAATGTGTTGTATCACATTGATTGATTTGCGAATGTTGAGCCAAACTTGCAGCCCTGGAATAAATCCCACTTGGTCGTGGTGAATAATCCTTTTAATGTACTGTTGAATCCTATTGGCTAGTATTTTGGTGAGAATTTTTGCATCTGTGTTCATCAAGGATATTGGTCTGTAGTTCTCTTTTTTGATGGGATCATTGTCTGATTTTGGGATCAAGGTGATGCTGGCCTCATAAAATGAGTTTGGAAGTTTTCCTTCCATTTCTATTTTTTGGAACAGTTTCAGGAGAATAAGAATTAGTTCTTCCTTAAATGTTTGGTAGAATTCCCCCGGGAAGCCATCTGGCCCTGGGCTTTTGTTAGTTTGGAGGTTTTTGATGACTGTTTCAATCTCCTTACTGGTTATGGGTCTGTTCAGGCTTTCTATCTCTTCCTGTTCAGTTGTGGTAGTTTATATGTCTCTAGGAATGCATCCATTTCTTCCAGATTGTCAAATTTGTTGGCGTAGAGTTGCTCATCGTATGTTCTTATAATTGTCTGTATTTCTTTGGTGTTAGTTGTGATCTCTCCTCTTTCATTCATGATTTTATGTATTTGGGTCCTTTCTCAATTCTTTTTGATAAGTCTGGCCAGGGATTTATCAATCCTATTAATTCTTTCAAAGAACCAGCTCCTAGTTTCGTTGATTTGTTCTATTGTTTTTTTGGTTTCTATTTCATTGATTTCCACTCTGATCTTTATGATTTCTCTTCTCCTGCTGGGTTAGGGTTTCTTTCTTGTTCTTTCTCCAGCTCCTTTAGGTGTAGGGTTAGATTGTGTACCTGAGACCTTTCTTATTTGTTGAGAAAGGCTCGTACTGCTATATATTTTCCTCTCAGAACTGCCTTTGTTGTGTCCCACAGATTTTGAACCGTTGTGTTTTCATTATCATTTGTTTCCATGAATTTTTTCAATTCTTTAATTTCCTGGTTGACCCATTCATTCTTTAGAAGGATGCTGTTTAGTCTCCATGTATTTGGGTTCTTTCCCAAGTTCCTCTTGTGATTGAGTTCTAGCTTCAGAGCATTGTGGTCTGAAAATATGCAGGGAATGATCCCAATCTTTTGATACCGGTTGAGACCTGATTTAGGACCGAGGATGTGATCTATTCAGGAGAATGTTCCATGTGCACTAGAGAAGAATGTGTATTCTGTTGCTTTGGGATGAAATGTTCTGAATAGATCTGTGATGTCCATCTGGTCCAGTGTGTCATTTAAGGCCTTTATTTCCTTGTTGATCTTTTGCTTGGATGATCTGTCCATTTCAGTGAGGGGAGTGTTAAAGTCCCCTACTATTAATGTATTATTTTTGATGTGTTTCTTTGATTTTGTTATTAATTGGTTTATATAGTTGGCTGCTCCCACGTTAGGGGCATAGATATTTAAAATTGTTAGATCTTCTTGTTGGACAGATCCTTTGAGTATGATATAGTGTCCTTCCTCATCTCTTATTATAGTCTTTGGCTTAAAATCTAATTGATCTGATATAAGGATTGCCACTCCTGCTTTCTTCTGATGTCCATTAGCATGGTAAATTCTTTTCCACCCCCTCACTTTAAATCTGGAGGTGTCTTCGGGTTTAAAATGAGTTTCTTGTAGGCAACATATAGA
>NW_022631597.1:0-48202 GCF_010015895.1 Lontra canadensis
TTTGCTAAATAAATCACTTGATCCTTTTGGGTTTTTTTTTTTTTTTTTCAACTTTATTTATAGGTACAAATAGTCAAATGTAAGTTTGCTAAAAGGTACATGTAGCAGACACCTCTGTACTTCCCAGGTCCCCATTATCTAAGTTAACAGGCTTCAGCTCCAAGCCCTGTCCTGGAATTGCCCTCAGCTGTCTTGCTCAAGAATATGTCCCTTCCCCAGGGTATCTGGCATCCACTGACTGGGCACTGCTCATGAATAAAAACCCAGTCCTCTCCTCCTAATTCAGGGCAATTCTGTGGGGCCATCCCAGCTCCAGAGCTTCCTTTGGAATGTTTAAATAGCTGGTGTAGGTATGAATTTCTTAAGATTGGGAACACAATCACATGGAACATGTTAGAGTAAACATGTCAATTTATGTCTGGACCTCCCTGAAATCCTACTAAAATGACACCAAAGGAATAAAAAAGATTTAGAAGATAAAAAAAAAAAAAAACAAGAAGAAGAAAAAAAAAAGAATAAAAGAGAAAACTGCGATAGATTAAAACATAAACAAAATTTGTAAATTCTGGGAAGCTGGTGGAAGAATGGTAACTGACATATCACACTATAGGAATCTTTGATCTATGACTGCTAGTGGGAGAGTCAGGAAGAACTAACCATTGTGTCCTATGGATGCTTAGAAATGTTGAAGAGCTGATGGTATCAGGTACCTCAGGACTGGATATAGGATTGGGCTGAAAAAAAGGAAGAACTGATGAAAGTCTTGAAAGCATCAGACTATTAGATTCCCTTCCTGATTGCACGTGACTGCCTTTCTCCAACCTACAAAGAAGCCTGGAGTAAAGTTTTCTCACTATGGATACTGAGTGAGACAAGTCCTGAATTGAGGAATATTGAACACACCCAGGGAACACTGTGATGGGCCACACTACAACTTCAGGAATTATGTGGAAAGCTACATGCTGAACTGTGAGAGCCTTGTGACTTTCTTTCCCTGCTTGGTTCTTAAGAATATTCTCAGTTGGGTCATTTCCCCAGGCAAGAGGTTGGAAAAGTCCTTTCTGGGGAAAATGACAAGCCTAAGAAAAAGTCCTATATACTGAATTGAGGGTTTTGAATTTGTCAATGAAATTGCTGGGTTTTAATTTGATCATGCTACATTAAAGCCCAGCAATTGTCAAGATAATCATGTATACAGAGCTTCCAGTGATCATTTTAGTGCATCATTTTTTAATGTGATGAAATAGGCAAAAATCACTTAACTTTCAAGGAAAGCTTTGTAACAGAGAAAGAAAGTAGAGTAGGGGGAGGGGAAGGGAAAGATGAGAAGGGGAGGATAAAGTGAGAAGAAGCAGAGGTAACAGGGGCGGAGGAACACATGTGCACATATGTGATCACACCACACGCACACACACACACACACACACACACTGTTACAGCCTGAATATTTGTGTTCCTCTCAAACTCATATGTTGAAACCTAATCTCCAATGGGATGATATTTGGAGGTGGGATTTTGGGAGGCAGTTATGTTGTGAGGGTGGATCTCTCAGGAGTGGGATTAGTGCCCTTATAAAAGAGACCTCAGAAAGCTCTTACAGTATGTGAGGATCCAGTGAGAAGATAGCCATCTATGAACCAGGAAGTGGGTTCTCACCACACAGTGGATCTTATGGCAGCTTGATCTCAGGCTTCCCAATCTCTAGAATTATGAGAAATAAATTTCTGTTGTTCATAAACCACCTAGTCTTTGGCATTCTTTTTATAACAGCCTGAAACACTCTCTTCTCTCTCTCTCTCTGTCACACACACACACACAATCCTACCTTAATTAAAACCCTGGTAGTTTGTACACATGAAATACGAACGAGGGCCTATAAAATAAAGAGTAGTCAGATAATTTAAAAAGAGCTCCTAGAAATTAAAAAAAAAAAGGTAACAAATTAAAAATCAAACAGAAGGGTTAGAAGATAAATTTTTAAAATATCTTCTAAGAAGTACAATGAAAATAATTGAGACAAGTTAAAAAGGATAAATTCAGGAGGTCTGATATTCCACTAATTCCAGAAGGAGAGAGCAAAGAAAGGAGATGGGTGGAAATGATCAAAATATACAAATCTTCTCCAGAGTCTCCAGTTTGAAAACCCACTAAGGTTTCAGCAAGAAATTTCAAGCGCCTAACAGAATATATCATCTGGATAGTTCAAATGTCAAGTCCAAACCAAAGAATCTTTAAAACTCTGTTTCTAAAAAGAAAAAAAAAAGTCACATGTAAATGATTAGAAATCATAATGGCTTTAAGTAACATTGGAATCTAGAATGAGAACTAACAAATTGTGTCCTGGTTGTGTAAATAGAGTTTTATTAAAGCACTGTCATGCCCATTTGTTTACAAATCTTCTATGGCTACTTTTGAGAGACCACAGCAGAGATGAATAGTTGCAATAAATATCACACAGACTGCAAAGGCTAAAAATTTAATATCTGGTTCTTTATAGAAGAAAATTTGCCAACACCTGGAAACCTAGAAGACAAATGAGTAATATTTTCAAAATTATGAGAAAATATGATTTATAACTGATAATGCAACCCAGTCACACTAAAAATCAATCATGGATGTAGAATAACAGTATTTGTCAGACATGTAAAATCTTGACTCTTTTACCTGCCAAACACCATTTCTTAGAATGCTGCTAAAAAAGATAAAGGGGATTTGCAAGGAAATTGATTAGAGGAAATTTTAGGATAAAATTTGTAGATCAAATAATGTAATTTAAAGTAGATGGATAAAAGATTTAGTAGGGATAGTCCAATGAATAGATAATGTTGCTAAAACATTGGGTAAATGTTTTTAGAGGAAGTTGGAGCAATTGGGATAAATTGTAGGTATACATATATTTTAAAGCAAGTACAAAATATATGGCAAGCATATCTGCAGGGAAGCAAAGTTTGTACAAGAAAGAAAATGGAGGGATGCCTGGGTGGCTCAGTTGGTTAAGCCACTGCCTTCAGCTCAGGTCATGACCCCAGCATCCTGGGATGGAGTCCCACATTGGGCTCTTTGCACGGCAGGGAGCCTGCTTCTCCCTCTGCCTCTGCCTGCTACTCTGTCTGCCTCTGCTCACTCTCTCTCTCTCTCTGTCTCTCTCTCTCTCCGACAAATAAATAAATAAAATCTTAAAAAAAAAAAAGAAAATGGGTCAGTAGCATACTTAGCAGGTTACCTGTGAGCAATATCTACCTGGTCATAATAACAGTGAATACTAATTTAACCCAAAAAGGTGATATAACCATAACCACAATTAAAGGCTGAGGATGAGGGAAGGGTGTTTGAGTGTGTGTGTGTGTGTGCATGTGTGTACTCAGGTATGCTGAATGGCACATAAGACAGCTAATATTTCTTTTCCATGTGAGGATTAAATAATTCATAGCAGTATGGTCATGTTATTTTGAAACATGGATGTAAATACACTAAAAAAAAAAAGCTAAAAATAATGAAAATGGTTACTTCTGAGTGGAAATCAATTGGTGAGGAGACTCAGGAGTGGGGAGACATAAAACAGAAGACAGCAGTTTATCATTTTGTCTACTGTATTTGTTTTCCTTTTTATTTATTTTTTAATTTTAAAGATTTATCTATTTACTAGAGTGGAGAGGGGCAGAAAGAGAGGGAGAGAGAATCTCAAGCAGACTCCCCACCTCAAGTATACTCTCCACTGAACATGGAGCCTGACACGGGGCTCCATCTCACAACCCCGAGATCATGACCTGAGATAAAACCAAGAGTCCAAAGCTTCACCAAGTGAGCCACCCAGGCACCTCTCTTCTTTGTTTTTTAAACTGCAAACCTCAATTACTTTTATAGGAATGAAAGTTAAATCTTAATAAAGAAAAGAGGGAGAGAGAAAGAGAGATCTGAGGTCTAACCATTTAATAATTTGAGCCTATTTGAAATTCTTCAATTTTCAGCTTTCATGTACAAAATCAGTTGTTTGTGGATGCTGAAATTTTTTCAGGGTGAAATGTCACCATTTTGTAGATAAAAATTTTCCTCATTTTGATTGCATGTAGCTATTTCAGAACAAAGAAGCAGATCTGAATCATTGAGAATTTTGAAAATGGTTCACCTCCCTAGAAACAGATCACATGTTCAAGGGGAAAGTGGTGAAAATATATTCTTTTCTAGCAGTCCCAGCAGTTTATAATAAAGACAGTCATTGAACAGAGTTTTAGAATGTAAAACTAACTTTAAGGCTGATGGCTTAATGCCAGAAGAAATTAATAATCTATAATTGAGAGATGAAGATAAATATAAAAATGATAGATAAAAAATTTGCTCATTAGATTGTAAGACTAACCTGACCTACAATTTCGACATTTCAACATACATTCTTAACCAATGACTGACTGCCCCGTAGCATTAAGAACTGCTGCATCTTTTGTGCACACTTAATAATACACTTCCATGGGTGATCATAATTTATAATGCAATGCATATTTTATGGAGGTTCAATCACATACTTTCCTAAAGAAATTTTTATCTCGTGCTATTGGAACTAAAATCCAAAAGGTCACTTTTGGTTTTTTGGTTCTTACTAAAATTCATGGAAACATGATAGTGCTCTCAGAACAATTAGAAATATAATTCATTTTGATGTCAAAAAAAGTATCCATAAATTTCCAGAAATATAAGAAATTATGAGAAGTAGGCAACTTCCAATATCCCCAGCTATTGGAGTATCTCCAAGTTTTGGAGAAAGCAAATACAATGATAAAGACTTGTATTTTATCAAGGGGCACCTGGGTGGCTCAGCGGGTTAAGCCTCTGCCTTTCAGCTCAGGTCATGATCTCAGGGTCCTGGGATCGAACCCCACATTGGGATCTCTGCTCAGCAGGGAGACTGCTCCCCCCGCCCCAACCCGCCTGCTGCTCTGTCTACTTGTGATCTCTCTCTCTGTCAAATAAATACGTTGAAAAAAAAAAAGAATCAAATATTATCCATAGATAAAATAATGGACAAGGATAGTTGAGAATCAACATCATACTGTAGAAAAGGCAGTTATTTTGGAATATGGTTGTCAGGATTCATTAGATTTTATTTTATTTCATTTATGATTTTATTTATTTATTTGAGAGAGAGAAAAAGCACAAGAAGTGGGAGGGTCAGAGAGAGAAAAACAGACTCCCCGCTGAGCGGGGAACCTGATATGGGACTCAATCCTAGGACTCCAGGATCATGACCTGAGCCAAAAGCAGTCACTTAACCAACTGAGCATCCAGGCACCCAGGATTCCTTACATTTTTGAATTCCATTCTTCTGATTTTTGTATTTTAAGGTTATTTTTGTAAAGTAGATGTGGTCCAGCTGCCAATTACTATACTGAGGATTATTCATAAAGTACAGGAAGTGTTTGGGTCAAATGCATACTCTTTATTCTTGGTTTGAGCTTCTCCATCTGGTTCCCACGTACTCTTCTTACCATGACAAACTTGAAAAGATAGGAAGTTGCAAGGCTACTCTCACATCTTTCTTGTTTCTTTTTTTCTTATTTTAATTTATTCAAAAAGGTTAAATTGGAAATACTTTCTCAAGATTACTGGGGTAATGTTGGAAAGGAATTTGGATAATGAAAAGAAAAAAGCTCAGCAAATGTCCAACATAACCCCTCCACTTCTGTGGCTACCTGACAACCCTCTTCTCCAAGAAATAACCAGCCTAATATTGTATAATTGTTCTATATGCAGCCAGTGCTACAGTGCTCTACTTTGCCTGGAAGGAATGATGGCACGAAGTGAAGATTTATATGAGTTAATGGGCAATAGCTAATGGATTGGCCACATGTTTGGAAAATTGGAAAGAGTATAATTGGAGAAGCAGTGATAAGAAGTTCTAGAAAAAAAAAAAATTTAGGTGAATCTCTCAGACTAAGTCCCCAAATGCTCATCTGAGTCTCCGTTATAAAGGAAGGTCATAAAAATCAGATGGATAAGATGTCCACTCTGATTTTCAGCCAGCCATTTAACTACTGCCATTCTAATGTTTGTTCTATGAGCTTATAAAGAAAGTAGTCATGTTGGCAGGGTAGACTCCATGCTTACACTCAAGAGCATATACTTTTCACCAAGGCCAATGTGGTGATTACAACTACTGGGAGTCCAATTTGCAAGAAAGCAGCCACTAACCTGGGGTCTTAATATAATTTTGTACATTTGTGACCATGGTAGCAGATTAATGATGCTTGGAACTGCTTGCTGTTTATATTCACTGGTATAGATATTGTTCTGAATTTGCATTTGTTTACTCTTCACGTCACGACTCTGCATATTGATGAAATTCTTAATACCCTGTAATGATGTCCTTTATTTCATTACTTTTAACCAAGGAATTTGGTCTAAACTAAAGAAATAAAGCAAAGTCTCATGTCCATAGAATTAACTGGAGTCATGAAATAGTTTAATAAACTATTAAATGTTCAGTTATGATTCCATTTGGCACATATTATACAAAGGGTGATTCCCTAATGTCAGAAAATATGGATTTAGTAATCAAGAAAAATATATGGAGGGGGCTGATGTTCGCTTTATGACACTATGACTCTTGCCATTCAGGTTTTAGTTTTGTTTCCATTTGAGGGATGTTTCCACCAGGGAACATAGCAATACATTCATTGCACTGGGACTACCATGTAGTAATTTTGTCTTTGTCATGAAACTGAGAAAATTGTAAAAAACAAAATTATGGCATTAATAGGGTTATTGGCCCTGCTTATCTAGGGGCACTAGGGTCTCTGCAATATGGTGGGGACAGGAAGATGGATGGTTGGAACCTGGGAGACTATTTGGGGTATCAACATGTTTTAGTATGGCTAAAAGAAACAGTTAATATAAGAGTATTACATTCTTATATATACAATACTGTCAAGCACGGAAATCTCTCAGAATGGAAGTTTGGATTGCATTATAAAACAAATAACTTCTACCAGCTAGGATACTGGCTAAAGGCCATGAGAATCTGTAGAAGAAAGAAATAAGAAAAAGCTTCATGACCAGTAGCAGAAATTATGGAATTAACCTTTACCATTATTTTCTTCCTTGTGTGTTACGTACACATCTCTCCATTTTAAATCAAAATCTCTTCTTTTCCTTCATTTATCCCACTATCTTATAAAAGATGATTAAATTTTCCATTTAGTTTCTAGGCTATAGAATATTGAGATGGGATCACGAAGGAACTAGAAGAGGAAAAGGATAATGACAGAAACTGAACTTGGATCTGGATGAACCTCGATTGTGTCTTTGGGGGAATAGATGAATTTTGTCATACAGGAATATTGTTGGCAGTGTATATGTGACTATTCAGATACACAGATATTGTCTAGTCAAAGATATGGGCTATAGCAGAATTTTTTTCATTGTTAATACAGCATATATATTTTTTAAATTAGCCTCCTATTCACTCTCAAATAATTACTTCTCTACTAAATATGGTCTTGTGGGTCTGTTTTAGTGTTCATAACTCCCCTTAGCCAAGGGATAGCACATGACCCAAGAGAGGTGACTTGGATGCCCCAATCTTGGTCAATAAGGTTGTGTTTGGAAATAGATTTCATCAATGGTGGTGGTATTGTACTGGCTTAATTTTCTATGTTATAGCATGGTTTGTTTCCTACACAATTCCTGCACTAGGCTTCCTACCTTCAAACTGTGTTGCAAGACTTCTTTTTTTTTTTTTTTCCTTCTTCTTCTTCTTCTTCTTCTTCTTTTTTTTGTTTCAGTAGTATAATTTAGTGATTCATCACTTACATACAACACCCAGTGCTCATTACAACAAATGCCCTCCTCAATGCCCATCACCCATTTAGCCCAACCTCCACCTCCCCTCCAGCCACCCTGTTTGTTTCCTAGGGTTCAGTGTCTCTTATGGTTTGCCTCCTTCTCAATATTCATCTTATTTTATTTTTCCTTCCCTTTCCCAATGATCCTCGGTTTTGTTTCTTAAATTCCACATCTGAGTGAAATCATATGGTATTTGTCTTTCTCTGACTTATTTTACTTAGCATAATACCTTCCAGTTCCATCCATGTCATGACAGAGGGCAAGATTTTATCCTGTTTGATGGCTGACTAATATCTATATCTCTCTATATCTACCTATATTTATCCATATATCTATATACCATATCTTCTTTATCCATTCATCATTTGATGGACACTTGGGATCTTTCCATAGTTTGGCTGTTATTGACAATGCTGCTATAAACATCCAGGTGCATGTACTCCTTCAAATCCATATTTTTCTATCCCTTGAGTGAATACCTAGTAGTACAATTGCTGAATTGTAGGGTAAGCCTGTTTTTAACTTTGGGGAAACTTCATACTACTTTCCAGAGTGGCTGCAATCCCAGTTGGCATTCCTTACATGCCCACCAACACTGCAAGAGGATTCCCCTTTCTCCACATCTTCCCCAACATCTCTTATTCCCTATGCTGTTAATTTTAGCCATTCTAACAGGAGTGAGATGTATCTTGTTGTGGTTTTGATTCGTATTTCCCTGATGACGAGTGATGTTGAGCATCTTTTCATGTGTCTGTTAGCCATCTGGATGTCTTCTTTGGAAAAATGCTTATTCATGTTTTCTGCCCATTTATTAACTGGATTATTTGGTTTTGGGGGGGAGTTAGGTAAGTTCTTTATAGATTTTGGATACTAGCCTTATATCTGATAAGGCATTTGAAAATGCCTTCTGCCATTCTGTCAGTTGCCTTTTAGTTTTGTTGATTGTTTACTTTGCTGCACAGAAGCTTTTTGTCTCGAAGAAGCCCTAATAGTTCATTTTTGCTTTTGTTTCTCTTGCTCCTGGCAACCTGTCTAGTAAGAAGTTGCTACAGTCAAGGTGAAAGAGGTTACTGCCTGTGGTGACCTCTAGGATTTTGAAGGAGTCCTGTCTCACATTTAGGTCTTTCATCCATTTTGAATCTATTTTTGTGTGATGGTGTAGGAAAGTGGTCCAGTTTCATTCTTCTGCATGTGGCTTTCCAATTTTCCCAACACCATCTCTTGAAGAGACGGTCTTTTTTTCCCATTGGATATTCTTTCCTGTTTTGTCAAATATTAGTTGACTATATAGTTGTGGTTCCATTTCTGGGCTCACTATTCTGTTCCCTTGATCTTTGTGTCTGTTTTTGTGCCAGTACCATCCTGTCTTGATGATTACAGCCTTGTAATATAGCTTGAACTCCAGAATTGTGATGTCTGCCACTTCTCTTTTCTTTCTCAATATTACTTTGCCTATTTGGGGTCTTTTCTGGTTCCATACAAATTTTAGAATTGTTTTTCTAGCTCTATAAAAATGCTGGTGTTATTTTGATCAGGATTGCTTTGAACTTGCAGATTGCTTTGGCTAGTATAGACATTTTAACAATATCTGTTCTTCCAATCCATGAGCATGGAATGTTTTTCCATTTCTTTGTGTTTCAAGATTATAATAACCTTCCAATAACTTCTTTTTGTTTAGATTAGCTGGAGAATCTTATGTTATAGCCTCTAGAAAATCAAAAGGGTAGGTATTATAAAAGCACACTAAAAATATATGAAATATCATACAAAGGCATTAATATTATAATGGTTAGTATGACTATGATTTTTGTCATTATTTAGATCCAGTCACATTGATTCATGATATTTTTCTCTTTGAATCATTAAAAAAAATTGCAGGTGAGAAATGATGCTATAAGTCACCAAGTATAGTACTCTAAACACATCCTTTATTATGGGGAAGTTTAAAAAAATACAGCAACAGAAAAAAACCCTTTGATATCATGGTTTCTATCTATATAAATGAATATTGAATATTAATATATGTATTTTATAAATTTTTTTAAATAACACATTTTTTAAGTTATCTTTGCTTACTGATGCCATAAGAAAAAGTGGTAAATGTGATGGTCCGATAGAAATATCAGTGAACTAAGAATCAGAAAACCTAGAATCAAAATTCAGCTTCACATCTGTATGAGTGAGCCCTCTCTGTCACAATATTCTTCACTTTTATAATGAGAATAATAATCCCTATTCCCAGGTTGCAATGATCATTAAGTGAGACATTTTAGATGAAAATGTTTGCAAAACATAAAGCAACATAAATGAGTAATTCTTGTTAATAATTAATAGACTTTTTAGTATATCTCAACTTGTTCTTCAGAAAGCCAACCAAAGTAAGACAACATTCATCCTTTCATCCAAAAATATTTACTAAGTTATTACTATATGTCTGGCAGTATTCTCACTACTAAAGATAATGCAGCAAGCAAAACAGGCAAGGTTTCTGCTCTCATGAAGCTTATGCTAATAGCCAGAGAGATAGAAACTAAGCAAGTTGCAAATAAATGGGGAAAGGATTATTTCAGATTTTTTTTCTTGTTGTTAATACAATAAATCAAAGTGAAATGAAATAGGGGATTTGGATAGTTAGTTCAGACTACGTCTCCAAGAGATGGCTGTCAGAATTGTTTGGAGCCAGCAGCAGAAGTCAAGAATTGTCTGTGGACATGCTTAAGTACTTTGTTATGTCATGGAAGAACATGATTTTGAAGAAGGAGAGATTTAGCCTCAGATATAAATTTGGGAATTTTCAGTATCTGGAAGTTGCCTAAAGCCATTGGAAAGCATGAAACACATTACAAAAATTAGAAATTATTCCAGGTGTGAGCCTTGGGGAACTCATGTATTTAGAGATTGGGTAGAGGAAAAGAAATTGCAGAAGAGAGTAAGAGTAAATGGCCAGAGAGGTAAAGGTGAAACTTCAAGGAGTATGAAGTCATGGGGCAATAGAAAAGAGTGTTTCTAGAAGGAGTAAGTGATCAGCTGTGTAAAATACTTTTAAGGGTTTGAGTACTACGAGGAAAGAAATGTGATCATTGGATGTGACAGTATGGAAGATATTGGTGAGCCCAAAAGCAATTACTGGAGTGTTAGCTGTCTGAGGAATGCATGGGAATTTATTTATTTTTTTATTTTATTTTATTTTTTTTTATAATTTTATTTTTTATAAACATATATATATATATATATATATATTTTTTTTCCCCCAGGGGTACAGGTCTGTGAATCTCCACGTTTACAAACTTCATAGCACTCACCATAGCACATACCCTACCCAATGTCCATAACCCCCCCCAACCCCCCTCTGCCCAGCAACCCTCAGTTTGTTTTGTGAGATTAAGAGTCACTTATGGTTTGTCTCCCTCCCAATCCCAACTTGTTTCATTTACTCTTCTCCTACCACATTAACCCCCCATGTTGCATCTCCTCTCCCTCATATCAGGGAGATCATATGATAGTTGTCTTTCTCCGATTGACTTATTTCGCTAAGCATGATACCCTCTAGTTCCATCCATGTTGTCGCAAATGGCAAGATTTCATTTCTTTTGATGGCTGCATAGTATTCCATTGTATATATATACCACATCTTCTTTATCCATTCGTCTGTTGATGGACATCTAGGTTCTTTCCATAGTTTGGCTATTGTAGACATTGCTGCTATAAACATTCGGGTGCACGTGCCCCTTCGGATCACTACGTTTGTATCTTTAGGGTAAATACCCAGCAGTGCAATTGCTGGGTCATAGGGTAGTTCTATTTTCAACATTTTGAGGAACCTCCATGCTGTTTTCCAGAGTGGTTGCACCAGTTTGCATTCCCACCAACAGTGTAGGAGGGTTCCCCTTTCTCCGCATCCTCGCCAGCATCTGTCATTTCCGGACTTGTTAATTTTAGCCATTCTGACTGGTGTGAGGTGGTATCTCATTGTGGTTTTGATTTGTATTTCCCTGATGCCGAGTGATATGGAGCACTTATTCATGTGTCTGTTGGCCATCTGGATGTCTTCTTTGCAGAAATGTCTGTTCATGTCTTCTGCCCATTTCTTGATGGGATTATTTGTTCTTTGGGTGTTGAGTTTGCTAAGTTCTTTATAGATTCTGGACACTAGCCCTTTATCTGATATGTCGTTTGCAAATATCTTCTCCCATTCTGTCAGTTGTCTTTTGGTTTTGTGAACTGTTTCCTTTGCTGTGCAAAAGCTTTTGATCTTGATAAAATCCCAATAGTTCATTTTTGCCCTTGCTTCCCTTGCCTTTGGCGATGTTCCTAGGAAGATGTTGCTGCGGCTGAGGTCGAAGAGGTTGCTGCCTGTGTTCTCCTCAAGGATGTTGATGGATTCCTTTCTCACATTGAGGTCCTTCATCCATTTTGAGTCTATTTTCGTGTGTGGTGTAAGGAAATGATCCAATTTCATTTTTCTGCATGTGTCTGTCCAATTTTCCCAACACCATTTATTGAAGAGGCTGTCTTTTTTCCATTGGACATTCTTTCCTGCTTTGTCGAAGATTAGTTGACCATAGAGTTGAGGGTCTATTTCTGGGCTCTCTATTCTGTTCCATTGATCTATGTGTCTGTTTTTGTGCCAGTACCATGCTGTCTTGATGATGACAGCTTTGTAATAGAGCTTGAAGTCCGGAATTGTGATGCCACCAACTCTGGCTTTCTTTTTCAATATTCCTTTGGCTATTCGCGGTCTTTTCTGGTTCCATATAAATTTTAGGATTATTTGTTCCATTTCTTTGAAAAAAATGGATGGTACTTTGATAGGAATTGCATTAAATGTGTAGATTGCTTTAGGTAGCATAGACATTTTCACAATATTTATTCTTCCAATCCAGGAGCATGGAACATTTTTCCATTTCTTTGTGTCTTCCTCAATTTCTTTCATGAGTACTTTATAGTTTTCTGTGTATAGATTCTTAGTCTCTTTGGTTAGGTTTATTCCTAGGTATCTTATAGTTTTGGGTGCAATTGTAAATGGGATGGACTCCTTAATTTCTCTTTCTTCTGTCTTATTGTTGGTGTAGAGAAATGCGACTGATTTCTGTGCATTGATTTTATATCCTGACACATTACTGAATTCCTGTACAAGTTCTAGCAGTTTTGGAGTGGAGTCTTTTGGGTTTTCCACATATAGTATCATATCATCTGCGAAGAGTGATAGTTTGACTTCTTCTTTGCCGATTTGGATGCCTTTAATTTCTTTTTGTTGTCTGATTGCTGAGGCTAGGACTTCTAGTACTATGTTGAATAGCAGTGGTGATAACGGACATCCCTGCCGTGTTCCTGACCTTAGCGGAAAAGCTTTCAGTTTTTCTCCATTGAGAATGATATTTGCGATGGGTTTTTCATAGATGGCTTTGATAATATTGAGGTATGTGCCCTCTATCCCTACACTTTGAAGAGTTTTGATCAGGAAGGGATGCTGTACTTTGTCAAATGCTTTTTCAGCATCTATGGAGAGTATCATATGGTTCCTGTTTTTTCTTTTATTAATGTGTTGTATCACATTGATTGATTTGCGGATGTTGAACCAACCTTGCAGCCCTGGAATAAATCCCACTTGGTCGTGGTGAATAATCCTTTTAATGTACTGTTGAATCCTATTGGCTAGTATTTTGGTGAGAATTTTTGCATCTGTGTTCATCAAGGATATTGGTCTGTAGTTCTCTTTTTTGATGGGATCCTTGTCTGATTTGGGGATCAAGGTGAGGCTGGCCTCATAAAATGAGTTTGGAAGTTTTCCTTCCATTTCTATTTTTTGGAACAGTCTCAGGAGAATAGGAATTAGTTCTTCTTTAAATGTTTGGTAGAATTCCCCCGGGAAGCCGTCTGGCCCTGGGCTTTTGTTTGTTTGGAGATTTTTGATGACTGTTTCAATCTCCTTACTGGCTATGGGTCTGTTCAGGCTTTCTCTTTCTTCCTGGTTCAGTTGTGGTAGTTTATATGTCTCTAGGAATGCATCCATTTCTTCCAGATTGTCAAATTTGTTGGCATAGAGTTGCTCATAATATGTTCTTATAATTGTCTGTATTTCTTTGGTGTTAGTTGTGATCTCTCCTCTTTCATTCATGATTTTATTTATTTGGGTCCTTTCTCTTCTCTTTTTGATAAGTCTGGCCAGGGGCTTATCAATCTTATTAATTCTTTCAAAGAACCAGCTCCTAGTTTCGTTGATTTGTTCTATTGTTTTTTTGGTTTCTATTTCATTGATTTCTGCTCTGATCTTTATGATTTCTCTTCTCCTGCTGGGTTTAGGGTTTCTTTCTTGTTCTTTCTCCAGCTCCTTTAGGTGTAGGGTTAGGTTGTGTACCTGAGACCTTTCTTGTTTCTTGAGAAAGGCTTGTACCGCTATATATTTTCCTCTCAGGACTGCCTTTGTTGTGTCCCACAGATTTTGAACTGTTGTATTTTCATTATCATTTGTTTCCATGAATTTTTTCAATTCTTCTTTAATTTCCTGGTTGACCCATTCATTCTTTAGAAGGATGCTGTTTAGTCGCCATATATTTGGGTTCTTTCCAAATTTCCTCTTGCGATTGAGTTCTAGCTTCAGAGCATTGTGGTCTGAAAATATGCAGGGAATGATCCCAATTTTTTGATAACAGTTAAGACCTGATTTAGAACCAAGGATGTGATCTATTCTGGAGAATGTTCCATGTGCACTATAGAAGAATGTGTATTCTGTTGCTTTGGGATGAAATGTTCTGAATATATCTGTGATGTCCATCTGGTCCAGTGTGTCATTTAAGGCCTTTATTTCCTTGCTGATCTTTTGCTTGGATGATCTGTCCATTTCAGTGAGGGGAGTGTTAAAGTCCCCTACTATTATTGTATGATTGTCGATGTGTTTCTTTGATTTTGTTATTAATTGGTTTATATAGTTGGCTGCTCCCACGTTAGGGGCATAGATATTTACAATTGTTAGATCTTCTTGTTGGACAGATCCTTTGAGTATGATATAGTGTCCATCTTCATCTCTTATTATAGTCTTTGGTTTAAAATCTAAGTGATCTGATATAAGGATTGCCACTCCTGCTTTCTTCTGATGTCCATTAGCATGGTAAATTCTTTTCCACCCCCTCACTTTAAATCTGAAAGTGTCTTCGGGTTTAAAATGAGTTTCTTGTAGGCAACATATAGATGGGTTTTGTTTTTTTATCCATTCTGATACCCTGTGTCTTTTGATTGGGGCATTTAGCCCATTAACATTCAGGGTAACTATTGAGAGATATGAATTTAGTGCCATTGTATTGCCTGTAAGGTGACTGCTATTGTATATTGTTTCTGTTCCTTTCTGATCTACTACTTTTAGGTTCTCTCTTTGCTTAGAGGACCCCTTTCAATATTTCCTGTAGAGCTGGCTTGGTGTTTGCAAATTCTTTCAGTTTTTGTTTGTCCTGGAAGCTTTTAATCTCTCCTTCTATTTTCAATGATAGCCTAGCTGGATATAGTATTCTTGGCTGCATGTTTTTCTCGTTTAGTGCTATGAATATATCATGCCAGCTCCTTCTGGCCTGCCAGGTCTCTGTGGATAAGTCTGCTGCCAATCTAATATTTGTTACAGACTTCTTCTCCCGGGCTGCTTTCAGGATTTTCTCTTTGTCACTAAGACTTGTAAATTTTACTATTAGGTGACGGGGTGTGGACCTATTCTTATTGATTTTGAGTGGGGTTCTCTGAACCTCCTGGATTTTGATGCTTGTTCCCTTTGCCATATTGGGGAAATTCTCTCCTATAATTCTCTCCAATATACCTTCTGCTCCCCTCTCTCTTTCTTCTTCTTCTGGAATCCCAATTATTCTAATGTTGTTTCGTCTTATGGTGTCACTTATCTCTCGAATTCTGCCCTCGTGGTCCAGTAGTTGTTTGTCCCTCTTTTGTTCAGCTTCCTTATTCTCTGTCATTTGGTCTTCTATATCGCTAATTCTTTCTTCTGACTCATTTATCCTAGCAGTGAGAGCCTCCATTTTTGATTGCACCTCATTAATAGCTTTTTTTATTTCAACTTGATTAGATTTTAGTTCTTTTATTTCTCCAGAAAGGGCTTTTATATCTCCCGAGAGGGTTTCTCTAATATATTCCATGCCTTTTTCGAGCCCAGCTAGAACCTTGAGAATCGTCATTCTGAACTCTAAATCTGACATATTACCAATGTCTGTATTGATTAGGTCCTTAGCCTTTGGTACTGCCTCTTGTTCTTTTTTTTGTGGTGAATTTTTCCGCCTTGTCATTTTGTCCAGATCAGAGTATATGAAGGAGTAAGTAAAATACTAAAAGGGTGGCAACAACCCCAGGAAAATATGCTTTAGCCAAATCAGAAGAGATCCCAAATCGTGGGGGGGGGGGGGGGGGGAAAAAAAAAGGGTTAAAAAAAAAAAAAAAAAAAAAGAAAAAAGAAAAAAGAAACAAAAAAAAAGAAAACCAATAATGAAAAAAATATAAAAAGGAAAAAATATATATATATTAGATAAACTAGTTAAAAAACGTTAAAAAAGAAAAGGGTAAAAGTTTAAAAAAATTTAGCAGAAGAAGAGAAAAAAATTGAAAAAGAAAAAAAAATTAAATTAACTGCAAGGCTAAAGAATCATGGGGAGAAAGCCATGAGTTCCGTGCTTTGCTTTCTCCTCCTCTGGAATTCCGGTGCTCTCCTTGGTATTGAAACCGCACTCCTCGTAAGTGAACTTGGTCCTGGCTGGGTTTCTTGTTGATCTTCTGGGGGAGGGGCCTGTTGTAGTGATTTTCAAGTGTCTTTGCCCCAGGCGGAGTAGCACCGCCCTTACCAGGGCCCGGGCTGAGTAATCCGCTCGGGTTTGCTTTCGGGAGCTTTTGTTCCCTGAGCGCTTTCCATAGAGTCCGGAGGATGGGAAGGAAGATGGCGGCCTCCCAGTCTCCGGCCCGGAGGAGCCGAGAGCTCGGGGTCCCACTCCTCAGTGCGCCCTCAGGGAACAGCGTCCAATTACTCCCGTCTGCCTGGCCTCCGGCTGCGCTCCGAGCTCACCGAGCCTGCGACCGGTTCAAGGTAAGCCCGAGCTGTGAGCTCACTCCTCAGCTCTGTCTCTGTAGCCGGCTTCCCTGTTCTAATACCTGCGAGCTCTGCGACACTCAGACACCCCGATCCTTCTGTGACCCTGCGGGACCTGAGGCCACACTGGCCCCGCGTGGGCTTCACCCCAGTTAAGCCTCTGGAGCGATGTCCCTCAGCGGAACAGACTTTTAAAAGTCCCGATTTTGTGCTCCGTTGCTCCGCCGCTTGCCGGGAGCCAGCCCCTCCCCCCACGGTCTGTCTTCCCGTCCCTTTGGATTCACTTCTCCGCCAGTCCTACCTTTCAGCAAGTGGTTGATTTTCTGTTTCTAGAATTGCTGTTCTTCTTCTCTTCGATCTCCCGTTGGATTTGTAGGTGTTTGCAATCTTTAGATAAGCTATCTAGCTGATCTCCCGCAACCTGAAGTAGTCTCAGCTGCTACTTCTCCGCCATCTTGACTCCTCCCCTCCTGCATGGGAATTTATTAAAATTGGATTACTAGTGTCACCTGAGAGCTCAGTTTTTCAAGGTGGTTAAGAGATGGAGGCTGGTCAGACTGAAACATAATTAAAGGCATGAGAGGGACCATGAATGGAAGTTAGTGTTGATGAAAATATGAGGAACACTGAGAAAGCATCATTCATGTTTATATGCTGGAGGAGAAGGAACTCTTGGGACATAATAAGAGAAAATTAAGTTACTACTATGTGCCATGTATTTCCAGATGTTCCATTTAATTCTTATAATCCTATGAGATATGTTGGAATATGTCTAATTACTTGATGTAAAAAAAAAAAAGGAAAGTAACACGTGAACAAAATCTAAAAGACCATCCCAGTTCAAAACACTGTACAAAATTATATGTCCCTACTCTTCTTTTTGAGAAAAGAGGGAAAAAAATCACAAGTGTGTGAAAGATTTAACAGATTCCAACAAGCAGATCAGTCACTTGCATCAAAGAGAGCCTCTTTCCTTGGAAGAAAGATAATGCAAAAACACTTTATAAATTTTATTGTCAAATTGTGGTGAAAGGCACAGGTTTTTGTCCAGAGTTCTGGCTCTGTCATTTCATATGCAGAGAATTTTGCTCTGTAGCTTTGAGATTCCTCCCACTAAAAGAGAGGGATAATTTCCTTGCCTCTTGACTCTAAGTTTAAGCATGTGATGTAAGAATTGATGATGTGTCAGTTCCCAGAATAGGCCTTAAGAGACCATGCATGTTTTTGCTTGTCCCCTTGCATTTTTTCCATTACCATGAAGTGACCACATGTGGCCTGGCTCATAGGTCCCAGCAAGAAGAGGAGAGACACATGGAACAAAGTAGAATGAAGCTAGGTTATTTCACCCCTGTCTGCCAACCAAATCCAAGTCCCAGACCCTTAAGTGAGCTCAGCCAAAACCAGCCTGCATCTCTTTGATGTTACTAAGGTTTTATAAACCCCAGGATTTTTGTCTGTTAAATATGAATAATCTAAAGGTATAATGTATGAAAATTTATATGAAACATAGCATTTAATGAAAATATTTTTACTGTTATTATTTAATAGAAATAATATTCTCAATGAGATTGAGAAAAAAGTCAGTTACTGTGGGGATGGCAAATACAATACTAAATAAAATAGTGCAATGAAAGTAGTGAGTAAAAGTTTGGATACTGAAGAAAAACCTAATTTAATTTTGGTGTTGGGTTAAGTGAAATCTCAAAAATTTGATCAGAGAAAAAGCCATTATGAAGAGGAGAGTATAATAAGAGAAAACACAAAGCCTATAAAGACAGATCCAGTAGATCCAAAAAGTATACAACAGGAATTCTAATTGTCAAGAACTAAAGCAAAATAGAAAAACATAATCAAACACATATTAAATTACTTGACCTCAAATGTAGACTCTCACATCTTCACAATTATAGGACTTACTAAACAGCAGATACTTCTGAACTTTTTATTATTGAAAATTGCAAACCTGTACAAAAGTAGACAGAATAGGTTATTGAACTCCCATCTACCCATCACCCAGCTACAATTATTAACCCTTGGCTAATCACATTTCATGTACACCCAAACCAGTTTCATCCTTCCAATTTATTTGGAAGCAAATCTCAAACACCATATCATTTCCTCTATAAATATTTCAGTTTTATTTCTAAAACAAAAACTTTTAAAAAGTATAAGCATTATCATCCTTAAAATGTAATTTTTTAAAAGATTTTATTTATATATTTCACAGAGAGAGAGAAATCACAAGTAGGCAGAGAGGCACGCAGAGAGGGAGGGGGAAGCAGGCTCCCTGCTAAGCAGAGAGCCTGATACAGGGCTCAATTCCAGGACCCTGAGATCAAGACCTGAGCCGAAGGCAGAGTTTAACCCACTGAGCCACCCAGGCAACCCTTAAAATTTAATTTTTAATAGCTCTTTAATATCATTAAATATTAAATCTATTGTTTGAATTTATATTAGTCTCAATATTATAAAATATTTTTTGCCACTTACTTGAATCAAGCTCCGAAGGAGGTCCTCACAGAGGAATTGCTTAATATGTGTCTTAAGTGCCATTTTTATAGATTTCCAATCTACCTCTTTGTTTTTATGATTATTTGTTGAAGAAGCAAAGTTTTTGTTTTTTATCCTGCAGTTTCCTGTCCTGAATTTTGCAAATTACTCTCCTGGTGTGTTCAATATAAAAGATCTTCTAACCTCTGAATTTCTTAAACGTTAATATATGGACCTAGAAGTTTGAATGGAAAAAAAAAAAAGGTTGTGTTCTTTCCTTTTTTCTTTCCTTTTTCTTTCTTTCATTTTGTTTGTTTTGTTTTGTTTTGTTTTGTTTTGTTTTGCAAGGCCACTTCATGAATAACATTGTGTTTCTATCAAGAAGCATATAGTGTCTGGGTTTTTGTCTTTTTGTGATATTACAAACAGTTGATGATCAATGCCTAGATCCATTATGGTTTGAAAATAGTGATACTATAATTCTACCATTTATTCCTCAGTTATTAGCTAAAATACTTCTCTAAAAAATTTCCCTCATTGCTATCTGGTTACCCAGAGGCAGAGGTGTAAAGGAAAGGCAGAATAAATGTATAATTCTTTCTCTCTTTTTAAAAGCTTGAGTAAGGGGCACCTGAGTGGCTCAGCTGGTTAATTGCTGACCCCTGGTTTCAGCTCAGGTCATGATCTCCAGGTCATGAAATCAAGCCCCACATTGGGCTCTGCACTCAGTGTGGAGTCTGCTTGAGACCTCTCCCTCTCCCCCTTCCAATTGTACTCTCTCTCTCTCTCTTTCTCAAATAAATATATAAATAAATATTTTTTTAAAAATAAAATTATGAGTAACATCCTATAAACTTGATTTTTATATCACAGACACTTTAAACATTTATGAAGAGTTTCACACTACTTTGTTTATTATCTTATTAATCCTAAAAATCTCCATCTTCTCTATGAGCCTCTTAGGTTGACTTTTGAGTCTTTTGATGTGACCGTAGTAGTGTTAGAGAGTTTCTCTGCTCTCTGGTATGACACAGTATCATGGTAAATCTTGTAAAAATTTGCTGCAGCCTGGAATCAGCCATTTCTCCAAAAGAGTGCTGATTCCTTTCAGTGGGAAATAGTATTTGGTTACCATAATCTAGGTACTAAGCACATTTGTTATAAATGGGTTGGTCATTCTCTCTTGGCCTTTTGGTATTCAGAGTTAGGGAATGCTTTTTTCAAAGGAAAACTCATGGGGCTCCTGGGTGGCTCAGTGAGCTAAGCCTCTGCCTTCACCTCAGGTCATGATCTCAGGGTCCTCAGGGTTCTGGGATCAAGCACCACATTGGGCTTTCTGCTCAGCAGGGAGCCTGCCTCCCCCCATCTCTCTGCCTGCCTACTTGTGATCTCTGTCTCTGTCAAATAAATAAATAAAATCTAAAAAAAGAGAGAGAGGGAGAATACATTACAAATTTGCACTGGCATTTTTAATTGCAATTCAAGATTATAAGAGATTTTACCTCACCATTTCAGTATTATATTTGTACCTCCCCATTCTCATGCTGAGAATCCTGCTTCTCAATAATATGGAAGAATTATAGAATAAGAGTATCACATTCATATTTTTTGTCCCAAAATACACCCACAGCAGATTCACCCCAACAGTACCAACATTTTCACCTCCATCTGATTATGAAAAAAATGTGTTTTTAATTTCTTTTACTTCTTGAGATATATCCTGCTAGCGATATACAAATTATTGTTCTTTTAAGTCCATTGGACCAATCTCTGGGCCATCAACTAAATATACATTGTTTATTCCCCAAATTTTATTTTCATTTTTTAAAGATTGCTTTAAAAATATTTCTACTTATAATTATGCAAAATCTAAAAATCAAGATATATCCAAGGAAATGTAAACTCTTTATATGCTTTCTCTCCTTTTAAAGGAAACCATAGTTTTCATTTTATAGCTTATTTTAGTATTGTTTCCTTTTATGAGAATATATAATAATGGTTGTATCCTTTCTTTCTGACCTGAATGATAGCATTCTGTATGCAATTTTCTCCACCTTGTTTTTTAATTCTTTTTTAAACTATATTTCTAGGAGGTCACTTCATATTAACATCTAGAAATATCCCTTACTCCATTTTAGAGTTGCATACCACTCTTTTTGGATATACCCATACTTTCTTTAATTAGTTCTATTGAAAGACATTTAGGTTTTTACAAGATAATAATCTCACAATAAATAGCTTTGTGTAAATGACTTCATACTTTTGCCAGGGTATCTTTGGGAAAATTCCTAGAAGTAGAATTGCTGGTCAGAAGGTAATATATAAATAATTTCACTAAATATTAACAAATTATGTGCCAGAGAAGTTATGCATTATTATTCGAAAGAGCAATATATGAGAGACTATTTCCCTATAGCATCATTGACAGAGAATTTGGTCAAACTTTTGGATTTTATTGTTTTAAGATTTTATTTATTTATTTGAGAGAGAGAGAGTGAGAGAGAGCACGAGAGGGGAGAAGGTCAGAGGGAGAAGCAGACTCCCCATGGAGCTGGGAGCCCGATGCGGAACTCGATCCCGGGACTCCAGGACCACGATCTGAGCCGAAGGCAGTTACTGAACCAACTGAGAAACCCAGGGGCCCCAAACTTTCAGATTTTAATAGCAGGCAAAATTAACAAAAATGACACACAGAGAATAAATCTCGGTAAAAAGTGAATATTCAGAACAAAAAGAAAACCTTCACACATTTTTTGCAGATGGCGAAACTCCCTCCCAGCCTTTTAAAACTAAAACAAATTACCTACCAAGGAGTTAAAAACCATACACACATACCCACACACTGTGCCATTAAATTCCCCATAACACTAAATGAGGGAAACACTGGCAGAGTTTCTTCAGCTTTAAGAGGATAATTGTCACCAAAGTATTCTATAACCTATGAATTTATATTCTTCAAGTGAAGGCTTTATAAAGGAATTTTAGGCAGCAATAATCTAGAAAGTAGACAGCCTAAATAGCCTTCCTGGAAAAAAATGACCAAAAAACATTCTCTAGCTACTTAATAAATGAAACCAAGTAAATGTATAAGTTATACAGAAAATTTGAGTTTCAAAAAAACTGTTTTCATAGTTATGAACGAATGTGTCAAGATGTTATTTTTATCAAGAAAAGATACAGTAAGAAAAAAGAAAATAATTTGAATATAAAATTTCCAGATTATTCTAATGAAAACAAAGAGTATAGAATGAAAGAAGTAAATGTAGGCTAAATTTTTTTATCCTGCTGATGAGAGGTTTCTTTTCTTTGTAATAGAGAAATAACAGCTCAATTTCTGAAAGTCAGTTTAAGGGTAAATTTTAAACTACTTGACCACAAAATGTTAAGAAAACCTGAGTAGTATAGAATTATTATAAAAGAAAAATAAAACAAGAAATTGAAAGAAAACATAAACACCAAAAAACAAAATAAAATCAAAGTCAGGACTCTATGCAATTTATTCTTAATATACTTGAGACAAAAATTTCTCACAAAGGAATATTAAAAACAAAAGAGTGCGCATAAATAATAGTGAATATTTATTATATTTTCTGATTATCTAGCATTTTTGAAAGCCTTCCTATATTTGCAGAATTTTCTACTTACGTATTCTGCATCCTCAGAGTAATGATTCTGGTTGAATCCTCAACCAGAAAAATCATTTTGTCAGCCTCTCTTGCACTTAAGACGCAAGGTGTGATGGAGGTAAATCCGATTAAACTCATTGGTGCCCGACTGTGATTCAGAAGTGAGCAACATAAGAAAACGAGGCTCCATGAAGAATCCATTTTACTAGCCACACTAGTCAGTTCAATACTTAAACCTTTGGCTTTTAGGGATGAATTGCCTCCAGGACTGAATTCCTGGCACAGAAGTGTGTTTTGTATCAGATGCAAATAAAGTCTTATCACTGGCAGTCATATAAATTTGAGTATCAAGTTCTCAATGTTGGTGGCAGTGACTATTCCCTCATTGGGCCAGTTTTGATATGGTTGTGGGCATAATTTCTGGAATCTTAACCTTTAGCCTTTTCCTCCATCCCTCTCAAAAATTTGTCAACTGTCCAAATCTTTATAATAAACTCATTTTCTGCTTAATCTATCAGAATCGGCTTCTTTTGCTTGCAACCAATAACCCTGACTTATATAGAGTATGACTCCAGAAGTCTTATTAGAAAACAGAACTGCAGCAAATAGGTATCTGGAATTGGTTATCTGGTCTGAATCAGGCCAAAAGCTCTGAAATCCAGCCAATATAAAAGGCTCTTCACAAGCAGCCTGAAACAGCTTTCTAATTTTCATCAGTGGGCACCTGCAATGAAGTAGTCACAGAAGGCAAGTCTTTGAGGGAACCAGAGCCATAGCCAGAGAATCATATGCAGGAACATAAAGAATTCAAGGAACATAGAGCAAGTGTTTGATTCTAATGGTGCTTGACAACCTAAAAAGAATTACAAACTCAAAATCTGAAATCCATTCTTCAAGAGAGAGAAGGAAAGTCACGGAATTTCTCTGCTAAAGAAAAATATATTATTAATTGTGTCAGAGGGCTGAGATACCTAAAATCAAATTCAAATTTTGATCCTGCACTGGCTGTTATTTTGCAGCTAAATTCACAGCCATATCATGTCGCTTGTGTGAAAGTTGGGCCTTTGGGAAGGAATCTGAAGACTTAGAGAAATAGGAATTTGAAATGGATTGCTCATATACAATACACTCATTTACTCCCCTGCATTTCCCAAGAGTCCTTTGGAAAGGACTCTTCAAAAATGCATTGGTGGAAAAGGAGAAATTAAGATTAAAATTAAAATTTAACATTTTAAACTGCACTAAAAATAATAAAACATCTAGGAATAAACTTAACCAAGGATGCAAAAGACCTGTACTCTGGAAACTATAAAGCATTGATGAAAGAAAATGAAGACAACAGAAACAAGTAGAAAGGTATTTCATGCTCATGGATTAGAAGAAAATGTTAAAATATCCCTATTGCCAAAACAATCTGCAGATTTAATACAATCCTTATCAAAATATCAAGAGCATTTTTCACAGAACTAGAACAAACAATCCTAAAATTCATGTAGAACTACAAAAAACCTCAAGAAGCCAAAGCAATCTTGAAAAAGAAGAACAAATCTGAAAGTAACCCAATCCCAGATTTCGACATACACTACAAAGCTGTGGTAATCAAAACAGTACGGTACTGGCACAAAAACAGACACAGATCAAGGGAACAGAGTAACAAAGCCAGAAATAAACCCACAATTTTATGGTCAATTAATCTTCAACAAGAAGGGCAAGAATATGCAATGGGAAAAAGACAGTCTCTTCAACTAGTAGTGTTGGAAGAAAAAAACAAATAGTGTTGGGAAAACTGGACAGCTACCTGCAAAAGAATGGAATGAAATTGGACCACTTTCTTACACCATACACAAAAATAAACTCAAAATGGATTAAGCACCTAAATTTGAGACCTGAAACCATAAAAATCCTTGGTGAGAACACAGGCAGTAATTTCTTTGACATTGGCCATAGCAAAATTTTTCTAGATATGTCTCCTAAAGCAAGGGAAACAAAAGCAAAAATAAACTATTGGGGCTGCATCAAAATAAAAAGCTTCCAAACATTAAAGGAGATAATCAACAAAGCTAAAAGGCAACCTACTGAATAGAAGATATTTGCAAATGACACATCTGATTAGGCATTAATATCCAAAGTATGTAAAGAACTTATGTTCAATACACATACAAAACAAATAATTCAATTTAAAAGTGGGCAGAAAACATGAATGTCCTTTCTCCAAAGAAGACATCCAGATGGCCAACAGATACATGAGAAGATGCTCAACATCACTCATCATCAGGGAAATGCAAATCAAAACCACAATGAGATATTACTTCACACCTATCAGAATGGCTAAAATTGAAAGCAAAAGAAACAACAAGTATTGGGAAGAATACGAGAAAAAGAACCTTCATGCATGGTTGGAGAATGCTTACTGATGCAGCCGCTCTGGAAAACAGTATGGAGGTTCTTCAAAAAATTAAAAATAGGGGCACCTGGGTGGCTCAGTGGGTTAAAGCCTCTGCCTTCGGCTCCAGTCGTGGTCCCAGTGTCCTAGGATCGAGCCCTGCATCAGGCTCTCTGCTCAGCAGGGAGCCTGCTTCCCCCTCTCTCTGTCTCTGCCTGCCTCTCTGCCTACTTGTGATCTCTGTCTGTCAAATAAATAAATAAAATCTTTAAAAAAAATTTAAAAATAGAACTATCCTGTGATCCAGGAATCACACTACTGGGTATTTACCCAAAGACAATAAAACCACTAATTGGACAAGATATATGCACTCTATATTTATTGCAACATTATTTACACTAGCCAAGTTATGGAAGCAGTCCAAATGTCCATCAATAGTTGAATGGATAAAGAAGAGGTGTATATATATATATATATATATATATATATATATATATATATATATATATATTCACCCATAAAAAAGAATGAATTCTTTCCATTTGTGACAACATGAATGGATCTAGAAATATAATGCTAAGCAAAATAAGTCAGTGATAGAAAGACAAATACCATATGATTTCACTCATATGTGGAATTTAAGAAAGAAAACAAAGAAAGAAAAAAAAAAAAGAAACAAACCAAAACCAGATTCTTAACTGTATCGAACAAACTGATGGTTACCAGAGGGATGTGGGTGGGGAGATCAGTGAAATAGGTGAAGGGGATTAAGATTACACTTATCCTGATGAGCACTGAGTAACATATAGGATTGTTGAATCACTATATTATGTACCTGAAACTAATATAATACTGTCTGTTAGCTTTACTGGAATTAAAAAAAAAATGCATTAGTGAGAGCTGTCCCGTCATTTTTGATAAGTGTTCTGGAAACTGTTTTCTGTTGACTTGGGATGCTAGTAGGAGACACTGCTATTGAAATGGAATGCTTCATTTAAAATGCAAAGATGGGGTCCTGGAGTGGTAGATCTCTCCTAGCAGCCCTTAAATGTCAGAGGCACAGACATGGCTACAATAACTGATAAAAGGTTAGATGTGGTCATCAGAAGCTTTAAGTCACAGTCAAATATGGTGGTGGGTAATTGATTATTGATCCCTGGGTCCCCCCCCCACCAAAATAAGAAGTCTACCAGTATCCTACTTGATTTTTTTCACCTAAAAAGAAGAGTCTAGTAAAAGAAATCTGACTTAAGAGCCGTGGCTTTTCACCCAAATCTCAAACCTTCATCTATTCACAGACTAGAGCCCCTGAAAAAACGGATAGCTTTCTTGATCAAAGGGCAGGTGCAAATCTCACAAGCATGTACCAAAAAAAAAAAAAAAAAAAAAAAAGTCTCTCCCAAAATGTTATACGGCCATTTACCCAAGTAACTACATATTGGGAAAAGAGAAATGATCAGACTTTTCAGGCTTTGTCGGAAATGGATTTGAACAGACATGAATCCTTGGGTTCCAGGTATCACTTCTGTCCACCAGTCAGAATGAAGGCTTAAGTAGATCAAATGAAAGGAATTTTGACCAACTTCATGGATGCCTCATTCGTGCCTCAAAACTATTGTCTGGCTATTCTCTAAGTTCTGGGTATATAATTGTTATAAATATACTTAGCAAATTTTAACAGTGCCTTTTCAAATCTTTGAGTGACAGATACGATACTATGAACCATGTAAAAGCCCCTCAAGTATCCTCTTTCACCAATATTACAAACCAGGAGCAAATTTCTTACCAAGAGATCTTGATAAGACAAGTGCAAAATGCGTGCCAGAAGACTGGAGTTCAATTTCATGAAAACAGAGGGGCTTGCTGCCTTCTTACAATTTCTGAGGTCCAGCAGTCTGGGTCTTGCTGGAAAGTCTCTGTAAAGATAAAGGACCAGCTGCTATAACTTGGATTTTGGAGGCAACATATATTGCAATTGAAAGTGTTATTTCATTTATTATTGTTTATTTATGAATAAATTACTGGAAAATCCTGAAGCTAAAGAGAAGGAGCTAGCACCTAGTTCTAGACTTCTATTTCTCAATTTGAGCTTGGAGGAAAATTAACCAACTTTAGAGGCAGATCTTAAAATAGGGAGAGTTTGACAATTGAGGCAAGTTCAAAAGGTGTAACAATCCTATGTGTGATCCAAGTATCAGGAGACTCAGTTTGACAATGGCAAGGAATTTACTTGGCATGAATATTCTAGAATTTAATTTGTCAATAAATTTTTCTCCACATCTTTTGTCATACACAAAAAGAACAAAATGGTGTGCATCAAGTCTCAAGAGCAGGGCCATGAGAGAGTATGAGAGAGAAAGAGAGAGAGAGAGAGCTGGAGGTTCTCTAATAGTCTTCCCCCACAAAAAAACAAATGTTTATTATGAATGATAAAAGCAACAGAAATAGCAGGGTGGAATTCTGAATTATTATAGTATATTTTAGAGAAATTGCTAATTTATGGTAGATATAAAAATACATTGTTAGATAATAAAGTTTTTGAGCCCTTATTCTTAGACAGATTTTCTACAAAAGTTCCATAAACTTTTAGTAATACTTTGGGTAAAAACATCTAGCATTATGACACACAGACAAATTTAATTATTCCTTTTCTTAGCACTTTTTCTAATCACTTGCATTGTTATGTTTAATTGTATGTCCTATTCATGAATATGCATATGATTTGGCTTCTTATGTCAATAACTACTTAAATTTGATTCCTTTAGTTTCAGGGTTGTGATAATTTGGAATTGGAATAAAAGGAAAGTTACCATTAGTACATACTTATCACTATTTAAAAAATGCAAACATAAAGAACATTGGAAACATAAAACACTCATACTTTCTGGAAGGTTAAATAGAGGTTAATTTTTCACTAATTTGTCCAGAATTTTTAAAAATTAAATATTATATATAAATCTAATCTCTTACATTATTTTTTTCAGCCAGTTTCTACTCTTGAAACAACTCTAATATGAAATTTTGGGGTATTATTTCCTATAGATATGTATTGATATACAATATACTACTATTGTATATACTGGAAAATGGACATGTACATTTATTTTTTTTATTTTTTTTAAGATTATTTATTTGAGAGAGAGAGTGGGGGAGAAGCAGAGGGAAAGGAAGAGAGAGAACCTCAAGCAGACTCCATGCTGAATTGGGAGCTTGACCCGGGGCTTGATCCCACCACCCTGAGATCATGACCTGAGCTGAAACCAAGAGTCAGAGGCTTAACTGACTGAGACACCCAGGAGCCCCAGACAGTTACTTTTAAAAGGGTAAGTTATTTTTGACTGAATGCCTGATGCTGTGTAAATTAAATCGTAGAGATCCAGAGTATATTCTATTCCTCCATCAGGATTTATTGCTTCCTTCACAAGTCTGATAGAGTGGAGCTGAGCACGTGAATTCAATCAGAAGCTATGTTGATTCAAAATTGGGCTGCAGTTTTCATGGAGCTCAGTCTACCTCTCATTCATCTCTGCTCTAGGTTATAGCACTCTAGAGCATTCAAATGGGAGCCTATCTTACGTTCTGAGGCTCCTCTCCCTGGAAATTGCTTAGCCCTTGCCTCCTTGGTATCATGGGTTCCCAGACAATTCTGCTCTGCTTTTCTGAGCTCTGTCTTTGGCAGACCTTCAGTGTGCTCTCTTGTGTAGCTTCATAATTTGGCAAATGTCTAGAGGAGAAAACCATCAAGTCTCCAATTTTATCTCTCCATCTTTTTAGACCACTAAAATCTATGATGGTTTTTCTACTCCTAGAAGGATTTTTCTGCATGGGCAAATCTGAACTCTTCACTTTTTCATCTGGTTCCCAAAATCAGCACTAAGCCAGAGAAAAGGCTGCTGCAAAAAGTCATCTCATTTTTCCATGGTTCTACCATCTCCAAAATCCATACCCTCTTGGATTTCATTGATCTGTAGTCCTCCGGCACTATCTCCAAACATACTCTTGTTATTATCAGGTTTTTCTATTATTCCTGTAAAAAATACTGGTCTGGCACAAATGACTCCAGCTTACTTAGAAACTGAATTATTGTTCTATTACATAAAATCCTATGGGATCAAATCTTGTTTGTCATGTCTCCTGATTCTTGCTTGGATACACTTTTTTCCATGTGTTATGTTAACTTTGGTTGCAAACTGAGTTTTGGCATGGTTGGCTTTTCCGCTAGTTTTGTGTAGCTTCAGTTGTGAGTGGGTCCTTCCACAAGTATTTTATATCCTCCCCCCCATACTCTAAAGCCAATAATTAATGGAGTGGCCAGCCATTCAAATTTTATGACTTTTTTCTGATGTCTCAAGTAGCACGGTTCCACTGCCACTGCTTTTCACTCCCTATATGAACATAACAACTCAAGTCTCTAGATTAATAGTACTGATGCTTTCTCCTTGAGTACCTCCAGTATTATTACACACACACACACACACACACACGCACACCATTGGTTTTCAGAACTCTCCTGAGTTTTAGCACCTGAGATTCTGCCTTTCTATCTTATCAAGTTATTCTATGTACTGAGAAGTGAAGTTGTTGTATTTCATCCAATGTTTCCAAATGTTTGTATTAGAAGCTTTTTTTATGTAATAATCTACCAACTTGATTTTTCTACTGATTATAAAACCAGGATTGGGAAGGATAATTTGCTTTAAAAGTGTCTTTATAATTTGGTGAACAAACCATTTTGGGAACTTGAGAATAAGCACATTTGTTGTACTAATCAGAAATCATTTTTATTATTCTTATTCACCGAAACAGATTGTTAGGAACATTTTTGGTCTGGTTTGAGTTACTGCATATACTTGAAAGAAAAAAAAAAAAAGATGAAAGAAGCAAAGCGAGGCAAAACAAATATTTCACAATTCAGATTTATCATCTGCCAAAACTGGTGAAGGTTATATTTATACTAAGTTATATTTAGACTAAAAAAATAATTTTAAAATAATTTAAACTTCAACATTTGGCAATATTAAAACTTATCTAGGGTTAAAATGTTTCTGATGCTGCCTTCCACCAGCAGTGAAAAACCCGGAAAAGGTTCTTTGCAATCATAGCATTTGAGTATAGGATCTAATTCTGTGGAGCTATATATCTTTTGTCCTTTACCAAATGTAGAGCCAAGATTTTCTTTTTTTATGGAATGAAATACTAAGTAACGTTGGAAGGAAAAGAGATGATTAGGACAGGAATAAAGCTTTTTGATTAAAACAAGGCATTTTGAAACCTTTATTGTTGCAGGATTTTAAGCCATATCTAACAGACTATTCTGAAATTGATGTGCAAATTTTACAGTGCTTGATGAAATTTTCACTAAATGGGCTTTTCCCTAACAGAAGAGAAGTCATTTTGTGATCCAGTAGCTAGCATCATTAGTGGAGACGGTGGAGACTCCTGAGTTTTTAATGCATTCTGGGAAACCGCCACGACTTGGCAAGGTCTCTCTGTGGTTGCTTTATAGTGCAGAGCCTCACTCTGCGTAGTAAAAATAAAACCAAATTCATTTGGGCACAGTCTTTTTGTTGCTTTATTTAATTTTCACTTTGGCATATGGCCCTTCAAGCTTTAATAGGGCAGATGTGGCTTTGGAAGAGTTTACTAATCCAACTTGGTTAATGATTTTCATGGTAGAAGCCAGCTCAGCAGTTTTCGCTCAGTCCATATTTAGTTCCTCTTCTCATCGATTTTTCCTGTGATGGAAAACCTCTCTGTGGGACCACCGATTACCAGTAGATGTTTTCCTGAATTTTGAAGTAACTGCCCTGAGGTTTTGGGGATGCAAAGACGCAGGCAGTATAAATGTTACTGATGCTGAGCGACTGATTCCTGGTGAAGGAGAAGCAAGTTGTCCCTCCTTCAAGGTCCTCAGTGTAAGAGCTCCAGGTTGCTCTGTGGGATAGAGAGTTAATTACACGGGGTGAGCGTTTGGGAAAATCCAACGTGAATTAGAATATTTGATGATCATTGGTGTTCCCGATGTCAGTTCAGGGCAGTGACACCAGGCAGTGTGTCCTTCTTGTCCTGAGGAAGACTGGAGTGTTCTACATTTCGGAGTCCATTTTCTTTTTTTTTTTTTTTTTTTTTTTTTTTAAAGATTTTATTTATTTATTTGACAGAGAGAGATCATAGGTAGAGAGAGAGAGAGAGAGAGAGAGGAAGCAGGCTCCCCACTGAGCAGAGAGCCCGATGCGGGGCTCGATCCCAGGACGCCGGGATCACGACCTGAGCCGAAAGCAGAGGCTTTAACCCCCTGAGCCACCCAGGCGCCCCCGGAGTCCATTTTCTGACAGTAATATATATTAAGGCCTGCCTCACAGAATTTTGTGACGATTCAGTGGCAGGAAGGGGTGTTTCCCAAACTTGTAATTCACATACCAATATGAGCAATTTTTAATGTTATATCTGGGTTCTGTTTAATCATATTTTACTTAACATGCTTTAACAATCAACTACCCCCCCTTTTTTAAATTTTTCCTTTGGCCTCATCCCAAGCAATATTTGCAAAAATCTGATGCACTGGTTATATATTTTTTATTATATATCAAGATAAAAGTAAAACCATCTTTTGCATATTTTGAACAACATCGATAATATGCTCACATAATAATATGATAGTTTTAATTGTACTGGCTGTATCTCCCATTAGACTTCAAGTTACATGACAATAGGGGCTTTTGTTCAATTTATTTATTCTGATGTCTTTGATACCTACCATAATAGTTGGCATACAGGAAGATATCAAATTGTCTAAAAATTATTTTGGGGTTTCTTGTTTACTTGGAGGAGGAGTCAGACATGAGGAAGAGACTATTCCTTCTCTCCACAGAACACCTGCACTCAAGTTCGGAATCCCACCGGACAGGGTGCTTCCTCCCTCTGGCAGGAGGCCTGTGCTTGAACATAACTTCCCATGAGCTCCAAGAGCTGGATGTTTGGCTTTCTGATGTTACTACAGAAACCTCTAAAACTTAATCTGATGTGCCTGCCTCCCTTGTATTCTGATTACCACCTTACCCTCACTTTTGCTTTCTCTCCTTTCTTCCACATCCCTATGCTCTCTCTTTTCTTTCACAGACACACACACACACACACACACACACACACACACACAAACTGACAAGGTTCTTTTCATATTTGCCTTCTAAGGGAAATCAGCTTGTTGGCAGGGGTCCTCCTCTGAACCTTCATCCCTGGTGTATCCAGGCACGTATGTCTGCAGAAGGATGAAAGGTTGGGGCCTCTGCCTTGCAGGCTTGGCTTGGACATGTCCCCAGTGAGGCCCTTTCTTTAGTCTGTCCTGTATGACCTCGTGGAAATCTTCCCAAGCTCTCCTTCATGCCGTCCGGCAATCAAAAACGGCAAACCCTCGGCATAACTGAAGGATGACGCATATATATGTAACCTTGAGTTCAGTGAAACCAAACTCTGAAATCATCCCTATACAGTGCCCAATTCCTGGTCCAGAGTAGCTGCACAGTAAATATTTGGTGACCTCATGATGAATGGGTAAATGAATACTTGCAGCCAGTTAAAGAATAAGTAGCTGAACAAACTTTCTGCAAGTTGTTTTATCATGATTAAGAGAGTGAAATGCACAGAGCTCAGAAGAGTAGTAAACTAGAACTTAAGTTAGCTGGCACATTTAGGAGATGACTTTATTTTAGATAACCAAATTTTCTGAATAAGTGAAACTTATTCTTCAAAGCATATATTTATCTTTTGATTAAGCTTTCTTTAAAAAGGTGGCCTGGGGCACCTGTATGGCTCAGCTGGTTGAGTAACTGGCTCTTGATTTGGGCTAGGTCAGGATCTCAGGGTCCTGAGACTAGCCCAGAGCAGCTGGCTTCGCACTCAGCAGGGAGTCTGCTGGAGAGTCTCTTCTTCTGTCCCTCCTCCACACTCTCTTCCTCTCTGTCAAATAAATAAATAAATCTTTAAAAAATTAAGTTTATAAAAAAATAAAAATTAAAAGGCGGCCTACTTCCCTGCCTTATTAAATTGAATATATTGTGTATAATTTAACATTCCCCTGAACACTTATTAGTAAAGGGGCTCCTGGGAGGCTCAGTCAGTCAAGCATCTGCCTTCAGCTCAGTCCTGGGATTGAGCCCCACATCAGGCTCCTTGCTCAGTGGGAAGCCTGCTTATCTCTCTCTCACTCCCTCTACCCCTCCACCCCGAGCATTCTCTCTCTCTCTCTCAAATAAGTAAATAAAATCTTTTTAAAAAATAAAATAAAATAAAACTTATTAGTAAAAACTGTATTTTTTTTTAAGATTTTATTTATTTATTTGACAGACAGAACACAAGTAGGCAGAGAGGCAGGCAGAGAGAGGAAGGGAAGCAGGCTCCCTGCTGAACAGAGAGCCCTATGTGGGGCTTGATCCCAGGACCCTGGGATCATGACCTGAGCTGAAGGCAGAGGCTTTAACCCACTGAGCCACCCAGGCGTCCCAGTAAAAACTGTATTTTAGAAGTAAGTAGAATTAGGCATAGATCTAGACATTTCAGGAGTCTTCTTTTGTATAATTTTTGCTTGGCTGAAAAATAATGTGTAACCAAAGGATACTGATAGCAAAGCACAGTCGTTGGTAGGAGTCTATTCTTTATCTCCACAGTGTTTATTCTACATGGATATTTCTCACAGAAAGGAATTGGGAAAGATTATGTACTATATGTAGTTACTCACAAATACTAGAACAAAGATTTGTTCTAGTATTTGTGCATTAGCTTGAATTCTTGACTCCATCTCAGTTTTTATCTGCAGAACAAGAAAAACCAGATTTTTTCTAATTAGAAATTCTTTGGGGAATTTTGTAGGCAATACATTCCATTAGGGATGTGTACAAGGAGATTCATTGGAGTAGACTTTCATAGTTAATGTTTATTGAACACATACTACTGCTAGCCACTTTCTAACATTTAACCTTTACTTTGCAATTATATGACATAAAGTGGCATTATCGCCATTTTATAAGATGAAATCTGAAGCACAGTGTAGTTTAGTAACTCTCTTAAAGATCTCATTTCTAGGAAAGTTGTCTGTTGACCTTTCTTGGTGACCCTCTTTTTTCCACCCTAGACATGGATCTTCCCTCAATTCCTTATCTTATTAGTGATATGAAGGTATTGTTTGGAGGTAATCAGGCCTAGGGATGACCAATGGGAAGTACAACATGTTACCAGAAACAGATTGAATGTCAATGTTACATTTTACCGTGACTAGAGGGGCGCCTGGGTGGCTCAGTGGGTTAAAGCCTCTGCCTTTGGCTCAGGTCATGATCTCGGGGTCCTGGGATCGAGCCCAGCATTGGGCTCTCTGCTCAGTGGGGAGCCTGCTTTCCTCTCTCTCTCTCTGCCTGCTTCTGCCTGCTTGTGATCTCTGTCAAATAAATAAATAAAATCTTAAAAAAAAAAAAGTCTATACCATGACAAAATTATCTCACACCTTGGGAAATTTCTTGCTGGTATGTCCTCAGTAGAGCCCTAGCATACTTCATGTGTTCTACCCACAGGGCCAGAGCCCTTCTCCGTATGGAGCCTCTTCATTCATCAGCCCCACACACGCTCTGCAGGCAACCAGCGAAAAACAAAAATTCCTTTCACTTTCCTGCGCAAGGCAGCTAGCCTTTCTTTTTGAAATTTCTTCTTCTTTCAGACCATGAATGGATTAGTATTTTTCATGTCCAAAGAGACTTTTCCAGATATTTTTCGAAATGAAGAACCGTTTCCATACCCACTGGTATATAGAAATAGCTCTGGGTAATGCATTTTTGTTTGTTTACAATATTGATCTTTTTCTTTTTACTACATCTATTAGTATCAGAAATTGAAAAGAACTTGATAATAGGAAACTGGCAAAAGATATGACCATATGAAGAATTTCATGCTTAATTTCACAGGGAAATGTTCACTAAATGTTAAGTGCAAAAATAGACTATAAAACACTAATTGCAGTTTTAAACACTTTTTTTTTAAACTTTAATGGAAGTACTCAGGAACTGTATTATAAATACCAACTATTGTCTGTCATAAACTATAACACAGAGACCCCCCCCCTCTGGGTTTACTGTGATGTGAAAGATCCTTTGCTGTTACTCAAATTCTCTTAACTGTTGTGCTTCCCTGATAACCAACTTAACTAACAGCTAATAATTACAACAAACTTACTCTGGGCCAAATAGAGCCCTATGTACTCCACAGGAATTAACTCATCTAAACTCATTAGAAACAACCAGATGATAGGATGAGGCCAGTACTTCTACAGATGAGGCCTGTACTTCTACTATTCCTACTTTATAACCGAGTAAACTGAGGCACAGAGAAGTTAACGACCTGGTTCAATTCATAAATAAGCCAGATTTGAATCCAGAAAAGTCTGGCTCTGGACCCTATATTCTTATCCACCAAGCCTGGGTGTTTTTCCTCTTTCCTTTCTTCTCAAACATCTCTTCTTCCTACATCAGTTGGTTCTGCTCCAGTCAACCTCTACCGTTCCTAATGTGCACTTCTCTGTTTGTTAGGGTAGAATGGGCATGCTTAGCATAAGCATAATCTAATTTACTGAATCAATAACCTTCATTTTAGGTACAGTATTAAATCAGTAGTTTCTGGTCGAATGAATGTTTATAAGAGCTCCACTGCCTTTCCCATATGGAAAGGGAGTAAGTCTTTCCTTGTCATTTAGAGACCTCTTATAGTTTAATACAGGGATGAGCTGTTCCCAACAGTTGAGTGGCTGGAAGTCTGACCACCAAGTAACTGGGGCGGTGATTATGTACTTAATGCTCTTCGCCGTTCAACCCTGTTATGCCTAGGGAAGAACTCAGAGATAAGGGGGTTAATGGAGCATCTGGTGCCTCCACTGATAAATTTGGAGAAGCCCCAGGCCTGTAAATAATAGATTGTGGGTGGAATGTTCTTTAGTTAAGTCTGGAGAGTCTCTGAGGCACAGGATGACGGGTAGGGGATTCCCATGCAGCCCAGTGACACTGAGAGCACACTTGACAGTGGGCAGAGCCCTGTCTTCTCCGATCTGTTTTAGTCCAGCCCTAGACAGGGATCCAGAAGCCCCTCTGTCAACCAGTTGTTTGCTTCCTCAACAGGAGAAGGGAGCGGCCCAGCTGGCAGCAGAACAGTGAGCCTCATAGGACTTTGTTATGAGGTTATGTTTTCATCCTGTTCCAATCTCTGCTTGGTTGGATAGGAGTTTCTTCTCTGTAAGGGCACATCATAAATGTGTCACCACGCAAATTCTCTGTAGGAACGGATAATTCTTATATTTGCCTGCAAACCCTTTAGTAATCAATTCCTCTGAAGTTTTCTGTTGAAGATTTTTTTTTTTTTTTAATAAGAGAGATCAGAGGCAGCTGTACAAGTGAAGGTGTGAAGAGGGGGCCAAAAATCTCACTGATTTTCAGTCGATAAGATCATGTGTGTTGTTTCATTGTAGTTTCCAGAAGCAAAATAAATGATAAGAACTAAACCGAAACTCCTTGAGCTTGCTTCTGCATGCCCTGATTTTGCTTGCACATCTGCCTGCTTTCTGTGGCTGCAGCAGGAGAGGCGGCCTCGGAGGAGAGTGTGAGATGACTGAAGGGCAAATGCCTTTGCACAGAATGGATTACATAGTCTTCCCAGTTGTTCGATGGTGCCATTCTCTCTCCTCCCCGTTTTACCGCTTCTTACCTTATACAACATTTTAAGATATCATCTCACTGAGTACAAGTGAAAAATTGCAGTGTAAGGTCATCCCATAACCTCCTTTAAAAATTATGGGTTCATCTCGACATGTAAGAATCGCTTTGTGCTTTGGCAAGATACGGTCCTCTGGGTGTGAGAAGCGCTGCCCCGTGGCTCTTTGGGTTGCGTTTGTTATCACAGTACGTCAACCTAGATTTGCCCTGTCACACAAATGTGCTGTCAGTAGCTTAGTTTTGACAGTTTTAGTTATGTGTCTCCTCGTAGCATATTGTCACACATACACTGACAAGAAGAGATGTGGTGTGCTAAATATATATCCTCCAGGACAAAGAGAGACGCAGCTCTTGGGGCAAAAACTATAAATTATTTTTGAGTTAATCTGTTTTGTAGTGGATTAAAAACCATCTTTATGTGGTAGAAAAAAGTTTGCATGTCTAGTTTATAAGAAATGAAGTGTTTTAAGTGGAAAACTAAGGAGTGATTTTATAACAACAAATGTCCATCCTTTAATTATATACAAGTTTGTCATAAGATATTAGAGAAAATAGGGATGCGTGCTCTATCAAAGGAGATGACAATTCTATGTATTTATGTTTGTTGATACTCTCAGATGGCGTATTGCCAGTATTGATATACATTGATCATCTGGTACACCAGAGGAGGAGGGCTATTACCTTAGAGATATTTGATCTCAAGCACAGATTTATAAGGAACACAAGCCATATTTGAAAAACAGGTTTCAGCTGGCTTGCTCAGTTGGTAGAACATGAAGCTATTGCGCTCACCGTTGAATTGGTGTTGGGATCCCAACAAAAGCAAAAATGGCAATAGTAGGTTTCAGTTCCTAGGCCTACCCTGTATTTTCTGCACCCGTATTCCCACCAATCCCAGCTTGGGTTTCCTCATTTTATTCCTTCCCTTTAGATTATTTTTTATTTCAGAAGCACTTGAAATGACAAAAGCTGAGTCTTCTGAGGGAAGGCTGCATTATCTGATAGATCTTCTGTCTCAACACCCTAACATAGCTTTCCAAATAGATCATGCTTCTAACAAATTCTAAAAAAAATCAGGATTTTTCTGATTCCCTTTTCACTCTTTCTCAAACAAAAGATGAAGCTTTAGGCATCTGTCCCTTTTTTGCTCAGATTGTCCCTTACATCTGGGATGTCTTATTGTCAACGTATTCTTCCTTTTTGGCCAAATTTAAATACCATATCTTCATTAGTCCCTTCCATGACCCAGCTGCTTATCCTCTATCTTACCATGCAAATGTGCCTATGTTCCTAGAACTCTTTTCCTTCTTTCTTATACTCTTGTTAGCTGACGTCATGTCTATCTTTTCCACTGACTATAAATTCCTCAAGTGCAAGGAATTTTTCTCCTTCACTTCTGTTTCCTGGATAGAGAGTAAATGCTCACTAACTGTTCACATGGATAAAAGATCCTGAAAGAGGATCAAGCACATGGAAGCACATAGTATCATTAAGATTAATGGTTGGAAAGAGAGAGTCCAGTAGCTTCTTGTCTGCGTGATGCTTCATCTCATGATGCTTCCACATCTCTGGCCGATTCATCAGGGAAATGGATGAATCTGAAAATAGTATTCTCTCACGGTTGACTTCACTACTATGTTTTTGTTATTTTACCCAAGAGTAATTTGAGGGCATTCATCATAAAAAAGTATAGAAAAAACTGAACAGAACAACAACAAACAAACAATAATAAAACAATAAAAACAGAACTAAAAAACAACAACGAAGCATTAAAAGCAAAATAAAGCAATAAGAGTCAAATCATAAAAGTGGGTTGGGGAAAAGAAAGCTAGAAAGCATAGTTTTGTTAAGACAATCTCTTGTACATTCATTCTAAGGCAACATGGTGCACAGTGTCTCTGACATAATTAAATCAGTGACTATGAAGGCTTTTCTTTGAGGGACTTGGTAATTAGCATATTCAGTCAGATGACTAATATGATGCACTAGCATATTCCATAGCATTAATAAAATCAGTTGGACTTTTCAGGACTTGTGTAGGAAACAAACATGGAGAGTTCTAGTAAGTATCTCAAGCAGAGATGCTCTGAGCTGTTGCTAGACCATCCCAGTCTTGGGTGCTGCTACTTGAATCACCTGCTCTAGGACTGATGGTATTAGATTTGGGTGGGAAGGAGGGCTTGAGCAATGTGTGTCTGCAATCAGTGCTCAGGAATCCATTGGTAGCCACGTGCAAGTACATAAAAAAAAAAAAAAAAAAATCTCAGTAGTGCTCCATGGACATACTGCCACCAGTGTGTCCAAGAGGTCACCATGGGAGAGTGAGGACTTGTAAAACACTGACAGATAAAAGGAACACAAGGTTTCTTCAATGTGGTCCAGTTCTAACCTTGTTAAATATAAGGCAAGATGAAGGTGGGGGGTGGTTACAAGGGAGCTATAGAATTTCCCCCACTGGAAGGACTGAATGTAGATCCAGAACTGAAACATGAGAGACAGAGGTCCTGTTTCTCCATGACCTCCTAGTCACTTTTAAGTAACTTTTCTCTGCTTTTTCATGCAAAACCCATAAATACCAACATGCATGTCTCTGCAGTACCTGCATTTAAATGTTCTTAAAAATTCAGTGTCATCAGCTAAGTGATTAGAGTCCCTGAGTCCTAACTGTAAACTCACAGGAGGGAGGATCCCATTAATCCAGCTTAGGTCACTATCTACTTACCTGAACAATTTAGGCAAAAGGGGCAGAGTCCTAGAAGTTGGCTACAAGGAGGGGTTTTAGAGAAAGGGGCAGAGTATAGACAGCATTTGCAAAGATCTCATTTAATGAATGTAAGACTGACCACATTTGTAGTAACTGAAGACTCTGTGGGAGTTTTTGTCTATTACAAGGAAGGACAACCAGCACATTCAGGAATCAGCTTTTATTTTCTCTTTGACTAAAGGGGGAATATTTTGTAGCCTAATTAAGGTTGTGCTTTGATCCTATGTTATACTACTTAAAAGTATTGAGTCTCAGGGCACCTGGGTGGCTCAGTCTGTTAGGCATCCAACTCTTGATTTTGGCTCAGGTCATGATCTCAGGGTCGTGACATTGAGCCTCCATTTGGGTTTTTGCTCAGCAGGGAGTCTGCTTGAGAGTCTCCCTCTCCCTCTGCCCTCCTCCCTCTCAAAAAGAAAATATTGAGTCTCAGTCATTCCTGTAGAAAGCAAGAGAGTAAAGTTAGAACATACTTGTGAAATTGAAAAGCATGACTAATCGCTTCCATAATCATTTCTGCACACTTATCTTGACAAAAGCAGTATCTGAGGACAACAATTAATGATCTTAATAACAGTTGTCATTGGGTGCCTGGGTGGCTCAGTGAGTTAAAGCTGCTGCCTTTGGCTCAGGTCATGATCCCAGGGTCCTGGGATCGAGTCCCATATCAGGCTCTCTACTCAGCAGGGAACCTGCTTCTCCATCTCTCTCTGCCTGTCTCTCTGCCTACTTGTGATCTCTGTCTGCCAAATAAATAAATAAAATCTTAAAAAAATAATAATAACCGTTGTCGTTGGGGCGCCTGGGAAGCTCAGGCAGTTGAGGTCAGGTCATGATCCTGGTCTTGAGATGGAGCCCCCCATTGGGCTCTCTGCTCAGTGAGGAATCTGCTTCTCCCTCTCTCTGCCCTTCCCCCCTGCTCATGCTCACTCTCTCTCTCTCAAATAAATGAATAAAAATCCTTAAAAAAATAGCAGCTGTCATTTTTTGCTATGGACATTAGTCAATGTTTGGCCTTCAGCTATGATGTCATGCTCTCAGCCACGGTAATCACTTCTAAAAAAATATCCATGGAGACTAAGACATGAATGATAACAGTTCTCTTTGAACCGTCAAAAATGACGAGAGTTGTGGTGACAGTAGCAATTGGCAACAGCTCCTTCCTATTCCTCTCCGCTCCTTCAGGGCCACACAGGAGACTGTTCTCTTCCTTTGTTTCCTTTGGCTCCTTGCCTTTTCCTCTCCCTGCGGGTACCTGTTTCTGTTTTTTAATACTCCTGTAGAGTACTGCATGGGTCCACCATCACAACCTCCATACTCTCAGCCAGAACAGGGAGTTATGCTTTTTTCTCCATACTTCTAAAATGAAATGTAGACCTTTAAGGAAATGATTAAAATATAAATTGCATTTCTGAGTCAGACCAACCTACAGCAAGCACATTTTAAGAATTACTCTGCAATCCAGTTCTTTTTCTTCTATTTTTTTAAGTCATGATTTTTTTTTGCATTGTACTGACTATATTATGCTTTAGTTCTGATGACAGTACTACCAAAATAATAATAGTGTCTGCTCCAATAATTTAACAGAGGGAAACTTACCACCATCCGTTCTGAAGCATTAATAAAAAGCTCGGTGCTAAGTGAGCCTCAGTGCAGTTGGAAGAAAAGGCATAGACATCAGGTGTGAAAAGGTTACCTCAAAGCAAACTATGTATTATGACAATTTGAGAGTCTAATAGTTATATATTTTCCTTTTTCTATTTCTGTTGTTATAGAGAATATAAAGAACCGTTATTATTCTGTTCTTTATTCAGTTTCCCATCTAATTTCAAGTAACTACATGACAAGAACCTTTTCACACTTCTTTCATATTACCTCAGTTCAGGACACAACAGGTGTTCAATAAATATTTGTTGATTGAGCTATATGAAAAAATACTTTTCCTTGTAAAAACTTTCTCAAGTTCTTAATAATATTTATGAGAGATCAATGTAGAATAAAATGCAGTTTTTTTCTCTTCCTGTTTCTCTTTCCTTCCTTAATGATTCAGATTATGTTGATAAATATAATAATTCAATATATTATTGAATATAAATAATTCAGATGAGGTTGATGTCCTTTGAAATGGGGAGCCCTGGTGGCCCAGAGTGGGCTGGCAGTCCAAGCTCTCAAAGGATAAGAAGGACTTCTACGTATAAAAGTGGCCCCACATGGTTTGTCAGAACCTGAAGAAATTCATGTGGATGGGTGGTCTCTGTAAGGTGTCAGAGTCCAAGCTATTTGAGGGTATGTGTGTGTGTGTGTGTGTGTGTGTGTGTGTGTGTGTGTGTGGTATGTGGAGTGGCTGTCATGCAAGTGACAACCCAGTTGGGGTGAGGAGAATATCCACATTGGCTTTGAGTCTCTGGAAAGGAAATGGGCGGTGACAGAGATGGAACACTGGAGATATTGAGAGGAGTTGATTAAATAAACACATATAATAAATATAATGGGAGTCCATTTCCCATGGTTGGAAAGCCATTACACATATAGCGAGAGAGAAAACTAGAGTGGATCCTGTAGATTGGATTTGACACTATTGATGAGATTTAATGACTCTCAATATAGATCCAAGGAAGGTAGATAATAAACATAGTTTTATATTTAGAAACACACTGAACATATGTGTTTATGAATGTGTTAAGTGTATACACACATATATTCCCTAGGTCTGTTTGCTGAGAGTACTCCGGAGCAACCGTTCTCCACAAAAAGGATCCAGGACTCTTTGAGAAATGCCCCTTTCAGGCCTGATACAGGGGAAGTTTGATAAATTCATCATCTTATGACAGACAATAGAATTCAAAAGCTTTCTCAGAAAGGTTCCCACTGATGAAACCAAGTTCAATTTCAGTATCAAAATGATTAGTAGATTATAGCACACTGATAAAATAAGAAACCATGAATCCATGATGACACAAATAAATGAATGAATAGACAAAAAGCTTGATCAGAAACAGGGTGTTTAAATGGTTTCAAAGTACCTTTTCACAAAACCATTACCAAGCAGTTTTACATGGCAGATCCCATACTAATCAAGGGATCAAAGTGAATAGCACTATCAAAGGGGACAAATGGAATTTATGCTAATTCTTATATATTAGATGAATAAGTAAATAAATATTAAAGAATTAATACATGTAAAATTTTAAGTATATATAGAATAAAAGTCTTATCAATCAATAAAAGTAATAGGTGGCAAAATTGATAAATATTTGCTAAATTTGATCAAGAGGGAAATAACATGAATACTAAAATAATAATAGAATATAAGATACAGGGCTATTAATTGGAGCTATGGAGATGAACAAATCTGAACAAAATACTACTCACAGATTTGGACCAATGAAATTGCTATTATTTTTCTAAGAAAATGTAAATTAATAGCAGTGACTCAAAAAGAAGTAGAAAATATAAAACCATCAATAACTGTAGAAGAAATTGAAAATGTAGTCAGAAATTTCTCTCAAAGGAGAAGTCTAATGCCAGATGGTTTACTGTAAGTTTTATAAAAATTTTAAAGGAATAGCTAATTCTCATGTTTTAGAAATTCTTCCAAATGATTGAAAAAGGTAGAAAGCTATCTAATTAATCTTCCAAAGCTCGCTTTAGAGTGATACCAAAACAGTATGATTTTAATACACAGAAAGGCAAACTTCTAGTAGTATTCTAATTATAAATAGATGCAAAAATTCAAATAAGGTATTAGCAAGGAAAATTGCAGCAGAATATTGAAGGTATGAGTAAGTAGGGACTCTAACAGGAATTCAGATTTTTCATCAGGAAATCTAGTGTGGTTCTCTATAGAAACAGATTAAGGGGGGGTGCATGGGTGGCTTGGTGGGTTAAGCTTCTGCCTTCGACTTGGGTCATGATCTCAGGGTCCTGGGATCAAGCCCCGCATCGGGGCTCTGCTCGGCAGGGAGCCTTCTTCCCCCCTCTTTCTCTGCCTGCCTCTCTGCCTACTTGTGATCTCTGTCTGTCAAATAAATAAATTTTTTAAAAATCTTAAAAAAAAAAAACAGATTAAGGGGGGAAATCATATAATTATTTCAGTTGATGCTCTTCAAAAAACAGTTAATAAAATATAACACCAATTAATATTAAAAACTTCACTTGAGACAGAAGTTCCTTTTTTTTTTTAATTTTTATTTATTTATTTATTTATTTTACTTCTTTGAGAGCGATTGAACACACAAGCAGCAGGGGTGGTGGGGAGGGAAAGGCAGAGGGAGAGGCAAACTCTCCATGGAGAGCTGGTCATGGGAGTCGATCCCAGAACCCAGAGATCATGACATGAATGGAAGACAGACACTAAACCAACTGAGCCACCTAAGCACCCCTGAGGAAGGGAAGTTTCTTAATGTGCTAATGGGTATCCATGGGCCATCTACAGCAAGCATCATAGAAAATGGTGTAACTTTCGAAGCATTCTTAGCGAGGAATAAGAGGAAGATCTCAATACTATACCTTTTCAACACTGCTCAAAGACTAAGCCCCAGCAATAAATTTGATTTAAAAAAAAGTGGAAATGAGAACTGATGGAAAGGCAGAGGCAAATGTCATTATATGTAAGTGGCACAATAATCTAAAATAGAAAGCCATGGATTTAATGAGCAAGTGTTTAAGGCTTTTAATGGTTTAAGAGACTTAAATCATTATTAAAATGAAAAGATCTAGACTTACGGGAAAGGCGACTGTGAATGATGCCCCTCTAGTTTTATTCCCTTTTTGGCCAGATGACAAGATTAATTTTATAGTGAAAAGCATTATTAAATATTTCTATTGTGTTAACTCAAGTTGTTTTCATAAGAAATCACTTTGCTATCTTTAGAAACTAAGCTTCTGTGGGTTTATGTCATTATCTGGAAAAAAATTTCAAAATAGAAAATAGAATTAGACTGGGAGCCAATAAATTTGCCATTCTCCTAAAATTCCCATTTTCAGATATTCCCTTCCCTTTTCATCTGCTTATGGAAAATCATCACAAAAGCAGATTCACATATTTGAAAACATACAAACTCATAATCTATATTTGCAGTGGAGTTCCATTTTCTTTTTATTTAAATGACCTTCTGAGATATAGAAATTATTATTATTGTCATCATTACTTTCATGCATCATCGAACACTTTTTGAGTCATTGATCCAAATTTTCAAATAGGGGCATTAACTCAGCATGATACTTATAATAGAAAATAGTGAATTCATGATTATAAAAAATGTACTGCAAATAGTAGAGTAATTCATCAGCAGAGACAAAAAGGCATTCTGTTAACTGAAGAAGAGGCAAGAAGAATTGATACACACTTAAGGTTCCTACAACAACTTTTCAGAAGGCGATGATTATTATACATGTAACAAGATTTCTGTGAAAATCAAATTGTTTCACATCATAAGTTTATGAAATGCTTGTTAACATAATCATTCCATTGCTTTTTCTTCTAAAGCTTTCATGTTATCTGAGGACCACTTGACTGACCACCAGATGTCTGGAAACCTCACTTCAGGAAGCTCTCCTCCAAGTATTTGAGGAATGGAAGTTGAGGCAACATCTGGGTTAAAATTATACAGATGTGGAATAGTTAAGAGATGCTGCTTATCATGCATTTATTTCTATTGGAGGGGAGCCTCAAGGCCATTTTTTGGTACAAAGCCTAAAGCTGACACTTTCTTCTCCACATTTGAGAACTTATTACCAGGTGTTCGATAGCTTCTGAGGAGATGATGGTGCTTTAGAAATCATTGGTGGGGGGAGAGCAGAACCACATAGAACTTTCTTCCCCAATAAAATCATCTTTTAATACTGCCTATGTCTTGTCTCTGTTTTCAAAAGGAAGATACTAATCTTCAGTTTAAAGGAAACTGTCCAAAAATATTTTCCGAAGTATTAAATCTACCTTCTTTTTTCTTATTACTATAGCCAAGAAATAAATCTGAGTTTATTTAGTATAAACTTGGTGCTTTTAGACAAAGCAAACAAAACCCTTCAAATTGCTTAGGAAAATATCCAAACTTGATGAAGCCTTTAGACATTGATTTAAGCATGTGGCTTTTGGTTTTTGCATATTGAAAGGATTGGATATGGCAAAGTCAAAAATGTATGCACATGTGAGTAAATGGAAAGAGAGAGAGAGAGACCTCTGTGGGCTATTCCCTTTGCTAACTTTATGTTTTCCTGGCTTTGAAGTGGAAATATCTGGTATTTCCAGTTTGGACTAAATCACAGATTTCTAATGAGTTTCCTTGATATTTGCTCTGACCTGATTCAGGTCAGCTTATTGCTTTTGCTTGCAGTTGAAAAGCAGAGGAACAAGAGGTAAGCCTTCCTTTGCTCATTAAGGTTTTAGCGAGCGATCTTAACTCAAGCATTTCTAATTAAAACGTAAAGATCATTAATATGCGCCATTAATAGAGGTTTGTCTTTCGGCTCAGAACGCTCCCATGGAAGTGCCGGGAGTCCTCCTGCATCCACTGGTACTAGACCATTGCTGCTCTTGGCGAGGTCTCTGAACAGGCTGGGGTTTCTGTCTGTTACCTGAGAGGCTTGTGACAACTTATGTCAGGCTCAGGGCAAGGAGGAGCCGAGAGGAGAAACAAATTGCAAAGGCAGCTTCTGCTTTTCACTGCCACCAATTCCCAGCCCTGGCATTGCTGAATGAGAAAGAGGCAGAGGCGTACTGAAGCAGATAAGAAAGACATTAAATCATGTTTTGAATTTATTTATCACCCTTCCCCCCAAATTAAGATGTATATTCATATGGTAGCAGATCTCCCCCTCCTCCCTGCCCCAGTTTAGGACTTGAGGAATTCACGTTTCTATGTAATCCACATGATGCAAAACATTTTAATGTGTCATGTTTCCCTAAAGAGAAATATTACCTTTGGCTTGACATTTCAAATCGAGATATTTGCTGAAAGAATTTTTTTTTCTTTTTTAAGAGCCAGAAAGAGAGAGAGACAGAATGGGGAGGGAGGGGCAGAAGGAGAGAGAGAGAGAGAAAATCTTAAGCAGGCTCCACATCCAGCATGAAGCCTGGTGCGGGGCTCGATCTTACAACCTGAAATCATGACCTGAGCCACAATCAAGAGTCAGATGCTTAGCCAACTGAGCCACCCAGATGCCCCAGCTGTAAGAAATGTTTAATTGTAATTGCTGAGCTATTTGGTTTTGAATATGAAAATTGTGATTAATTAAGTCTTCAAAGGCACATAATATGAACAGAAATCAAATGGATAATTTAACCCATAGCTTGTAATATTTATGGCTTTTTAAGTTTATATTAGGTTGAAAGACTAAACTGAAGAGACATGATGAACAGCAAGTTAAAATAGAGAGAGCTATGGGAATGTCCAATTACTTAGCCTTCATCTTAGGAATATTAATGTAGGGATTTAAGACAAATTACAAATAAGAATAAAATTACTTTAAATCACATCCTAAACACTCTAGTAATTATATAAAATGTTTGTTAATTTATTGCTTTTATTTGCTTCTCTATATAATCATCTGAACTTCTGACCGTTTCAATTAAGTTACAGTATAATTAGTGTTTCTGTTAAAGTATTTGGAGTTGATAGAATACAACATTTCTTTCATAATCAAGATTATTATGTTGCCTGGGGTATTTGTGATTTCAAATTTAGTTAGACTCAATGGCAAATACTAATAATTTGCATGTACATTTTTATGCTTTTCATCTTATTGATTAATCTTTGAACCACTTGAGAAAGAAATATGAGCATTGACTTTATACCATGGTTTTATATAAAATTCATCCAAGGTTTAGAACATCTGGAGACTTGAAAAACCCACACTAAGCTGTATAGGAAGAAGAAAGGCTATTCCCCTAACATATTTGTAATAAGAAGGTGCTGGGTTTTAATCCGTGTCAAAAATTAATTGTTTACTCCACAAAAGGCTGTTAATAATTTGAGGGTATCAAGAAAGATAATTATCTATTTACTATGACAGCAAGAAAGAGTTGTAGAAGTAGAGTTGAAGTCAAGGAAGAGACATATTACCAATAGTTTTCTTTTATAATGAGAACAGATATTATCTAGATTTTCATTTACATATGGCTATCGGAATTTGTGGGATAAGCCCAATTACCACGTATTTTTTCAATAGAAATAATTTGTTAAGTATAAATCACTGCATTCAATTGTCAAAGTTTTAGAAGACTTCAAATTTAAGCATTTATACATCAAAAAAAAAAAAAGTTAGATTACGTAGTCTACTCTCATCACGGTTCAT